>NW_017804598.1:410905-414371 GCF_001625305.1 Branchiostoma belcheri | reverse complement strand
TTCCTACCCTATAACACGCTGCGTCGCCAAGGTGGTTTCAACACCACACTTGTTATAACTGCGGCTTATCGACAACTACATAGTCAGGAAGGAGATGACAAGAAATAAGTAACATGTAGAAGTATTTCAACTTGTTGATATTTGAATTAACAGAGCAAGGAAATGACAAAAAGAGACATGAAAAGTCTGCTGGTCCAAAATTTAAACTATTTCCCAATTGTGTGGGAAATTGCAACTAATAAGTGGCATTTAATCATATAACGAAAACAGAAAATCAAATCGAATTACGAATTACGAAACAATTACCTTCTGTGTAGTAATGTGGCACATTTATGTTCGAATGGTTTGCCACAGTATCGAAGAAAATGAGACTGTATATCATGTACAATGTACATGTAAACATAATTATTGTGATTTGTACATGTCATAAGCAATAATTTGTTTTTGTTCTTTCACATATTCTTTGATTTTGGAAGACTTCTTGGTGCAAGCACGTGGTAATTTGATCCCTGCTTCCCTTTCTCTAACATTTGCATCTTTTTATCTTTTTTTTGCTGTTGACCTTTGACATCCTGAAAGTATCCACAAAGATTTTTTTTACTCACAAACGTTTTTTTTTTCGGGGGGGTGAAAATTGTTGCGCGCGGTCAGCTAGGTCTAATCATTACTGAATATGTCCCATAATTCGGAACGAACCATACTCCATAAAAACGTTTATCACGTTGTTTTACTACATAAAATGAGGTACGGGGCAAAGATGACGGGACAGAAAATTAGCGCCCTTTGTTCTTTTGTGAAGGAACCCGAAAGACGGATTGTCACAGTTTGACCTTTGACCGTACATGTTTTTATAACGTCTGCGACTTATCGACAACTGAGTACATAGTAGTAGATGATGAAAAAAAAGAAACATGTACAAGTAATTCAATTTGTTAATATTTGAATTAATAGAGCAAGATATTGGCAAAAAGGAACAAAAAAACTCTGGTCCGAAATTTAGACAAGTTCAAATTTGTGACGTTGTGTAGGAAATTGCGACGCAATAGCGGTATCTAATAATCTATAACGAAAACAGAAAATTACGAATCACGAAACAATTACCTTACGAGTAGTAAGATGGCATATTTATGTTCGAATGATTTGCCACAGTATCAAAGAAAATAAAACGGTATATCATGTACGCCTTGTTGTGATCTATACATGCCACTGCACTATATTTTTCTTTACCACCGAATCCGTGTATATTTTTCCGTGTCGTAATGTTTTTGTTAATGTGAAATGTGTACGTGTGTAATGTGAATGCAATAAAAACATTTGCACACATATAACAGTTATATAATGGTTAATACTTCATTTAGTAACTTATTGATCACTACAATTGCCATGACTTCATAATGCTGGACATTGTAGGCAAAATCAAGTAATTCTATTTTCCTACAATAGTTGTAATATTCCTTTTGATTTTGAATGTAATATATATATTTTATTATTTATGTATATAAGAAATAAAATAAAATAGATACTTAGATGATTTAACTGTGAAAACCGTCAACCTTCACTATCAATCAATCAATCAATCAATCAATCAATCAAAATTGTTTATTGATAAAAGACATTGCAGCCAAACAGGCTGAATTGCGCCTTTTGTACATACATATTGTGCAGGACACATTAAAAAATATTTACAACATAGTTTTAAAATAATACATTAGTGTCTATTGCTTCTAATATCAGTTATTACGTCTCATTTTCAAGCGTTCAGGATCCGCAACATCGATGGTACAGGACTGTTCTTAAACCTTAGAGTTCGGCAGGTCGGTAGGGTTAGTTCATTAGAATTCCTAAGGGACCGTCCATGTGTTAGTCCCCTGGAAACGGGTACTAACTCAACAGTTCTCTCAGATGTTGCCATGCTGTTTGCAAATTTCGCGCACAAGTGGTCTCTTCACCTTTTGCATGGTCGGTAACCACATCCGAACTGTATTTAAGACAACTGTATTTTCAGTATTCTGTGTTCAGTGTACGGAACATAAGTAATGGCCAGACGACCCAGATGACAACTGATTGATTACACCCTGCGTCATCATAATTAGTGCCCCCTGGCGGTTTGTGGTATTTAACATATTTCGGGTTGATTTTACACTGACTATGTACTCATACTCATCCTTGTCCCAGTTCTGACTAAAACGTCCCTCAACCTATGATGTTTTTTTACTCAGATTTTGTCTTCAAACTATCGGGTAGGGACATGCTTGAGTTAAAATCTGGTAAAGATATATATGGTGTCGCAACAAAGTCATCCGACACTAAAAATGTATTTATATACAAGCCTGCAGGACATTTTTTTCTCCACGAGGGTTACATGGTGACTTCTGTGACATTTTGGGATGAGGTAACGTAAGGTGAGAAAACGTGCGCATTGTTTCATCAACAAATCATCAACAAGCGATTTTCCGGTCATCATTACGGGAGTGACAGTTGACAAAAAGCAGACACCTCTGTAAAATGTGGGGGGTAAAACAGGGACGGAGGAGGGGTGTGGTGGCGTGGTGAGTCATATCGCTTCAAGGTTCTTATTGTTGCAGCAACATTTAACCTTTTCTTCTTAAGACTTTGTCTGTTTGAAAGACAACCAATCTGTCTTCCACACAAAAGAAGTTTCTCTGCAATTAACATGTTAGTCCGACAATTTTCTTATCTATTTCAAACGATTAGATTCGAAGCTGATGTTCCCAAAGTTTTCAGATTGATAAGATCTATCCTCAAAGCCCTGTATAATAGAATAACTATATGGCAAGTTAATGCCCAAAGGCTAATTGCATACAGACATTGAAAACAACAATAAATACAGAATGTGTTGAGGAATGGAATAAAACCATATGCATGTACTAAAATGAAGTTCTAGTATAAAGGCCATGTTGATTTGATTATGGATGACATCCGCGCGCGCATGAATTTTCGTCCGTTTCAAAAAAAGTTTTCGACCATACTGTAAATCGTACAAAGTGAGCGGATTTATGTCGTATGCTGCAAGAAAAGTATTAGCAAACGATACTAATATCATAGAATGCCGAAATCAATTCAGCAAAAGAGAAAATGTGATGAAAATGAAGAGTCTATTTTTATTCGCCATACCATACTGTGTGTTTAGTCATTTGTTCAGCCTTTGTGACCACGTAGATTTCATAAGGAAGGGAACTTTGCCAAACTTTTTTACTCGCAGGCTTGCGTCAGTTTTGTGGTTCCCAGAGGATGGCATCCATATAATCAAATCAACATGGCTTAATCTATCTTTCTATCTCTGCTCAAAACTAATACTAGTACTAGTAACGTACGTATACGTGACAAAGAGTGAATATGTAATACATAAATAGATAAGAGAAACATGGTAACTACTATTCTATTATACTGTACTATTCCAGTCAAGCTATTAGTGGGTTTGACTTCTGTGGAGACAGTGGGAGAT
>NW_017804598.1:320216-410885 GCF_001625305.1 Branchiostoma belcheri | reverse complement strand
GACATGGCAGGGAAAGAATGAGAAACACAAGGGAAAACAATGATTTACATTGATATAACTATAATATGAAGTAACATACAACTAAAACAACAGTTGGATAGCTATTCCCTACTTTATTGGTTAGGATTTTTAATTGCATAATGCAAACTGTTGATTTTCAAAATAAAAAAAAACGTTCATGCTCCGCATTCCAATGCTGGAGCAGAAAAGCTTGAAATACCTACCAAAACACTTGAATAAAGACATACTGTCAGTATGGAAATGCTCTGTGCAGGCGTTAATCAAGTTAAATCCCAACAGCCAATCAGCAAGAAGTACTCTGTGCAGGTGGAAATGCTCTGTGCAGCCTGTTAATCAAGTTAAATCCCAACAGCCAATCAGCAAGAAGTATAGAGGAAAGCTGCATGCCTATTGGTTGATGCCCTGCATTCCATTGTGCTGACTCATGCCCAGACGTGGTAAACACGGCACACTAACACAGTAATACATTTGCTATAACACAGAATAAAAAACTCAAATAAAACCATTCTAAAGCCTGTATCACAAAATTTAAAAACGCCTAGGGGTATTTGCCCACTGTACCTCCATACCAAATTTCAGGACCTTAGGCCCTAAAATGAAGAAGCTGAATCCATTTAAAAAATGGCAGGAGGAGAAGGAGGAGAAGAAGAAGAAGAAACATCAGAAAAAGCAATATGGGTTCACCACTACTTCGTGGTGTGGTGAACCCATAAAAACTCTGGTCCGAAATTTAGACTAGTTCACATTTGTGACGTTGTGTAGGAAATTGCGACGCAATAGCGGTATCTAATAATCTATAACGAAAACAGAAAATTACGAATCACGAAACAATTACCTTACGAGTAGTAAGATGGCACATTTATGTTCGAATGATTTGCCACAGTATCAAAGAAAATAAAACTGTATATCATGTATATGTACGCCTTGTTGTAATCTATACATGCCACTGCACTATATTTTTCTTTACCACTGAATCCGTGTATATTTTTCCGTGTCGTAATATTTTTCCGTGTCGTAATGTTTTTGTTAATGTGAAATGTGTATGTGTGTAATGTGAATGCAATAAAACATTTGCACACATATAACAGTTATATAATGGTTAATACTTCATTTAGTAACTTATTGATCACTACAATTGCCATGACTTCATAATGCTGGACATTGTAGGCAAAATCAAGTAATTCTAGTTTCCTACAATAGTTGTAATATTCCTTTTGATTTTGAATGTAATATATATATTTATATATATAAGAAATAAAATAAAACAGATACTTAGATGATTTAATTGTGAAAACCGCCAACCTTCACTATCAATCAATCAATCAATCAATCAATCAAAATGGTTTATTGATAAAAGACATTGCAGCCAAACAGGCTGAATTGCGCCTTCTGTACATACATATTGTGCAGGGCAATAAGATATTTTTACAACATAGTTTTAAAATAATACATTAGTGTCTATTGCTTCTAATATCAGTTATTACGTCTAATTCATTTTCAAGCGTTCAGGATCCGCAACATCGATGGTACAGGACTGTTCTTAAACCTTAGAGTTCGGCAGGTCGGTAGGGTTAGTTCATTAGAATTCCTAAGGGACCGTCCATGTGTTAGTCCCCTGGAAACGGGTACTAACTCAACAGTTCTCCACGCTCCTCCGCAGCGTCCGCTAGCGCGCTATAATTAAATCCACATCTGGGCGCGCGGCGGGGTCCCCAGAGCAACACAGTGCGGAAGCATTAGCGTGTATCTGTGTCCTGGGGCCGAGAACGCATTTTGCGCAAAGCATGCTGGGTAGCAGAGTGAACTGTCCTGGGGACGAGAGTTTGTGGCGCGGGCGGAGAATGCCAAAACTCCCTCCGTGGCTAAGTTCCTTCCGCGACTAACTCCCTTCTGGGCAAATGTAGAGGGATAACGGTACACCCTCATAGCGTCACCAAATGAGGTACTTTGTAAAGGTCCGTTTCATTTGGTATATATTACCATTGTGACAGCATTTTATACCCCAAAATAGGAATCTTGCGTCTTGTTTTAGGTCCCGATAGTAGAAAGAATGCAGTGTACATGTATTCAGATGGCCGCCGTGTAACGTTACGTAACTTACTAGCGAGCGCGCACGACAATACCGCCAGAGTAGAGTAGGTTATCATAACCCTTTAGAAAGCGCAAAGAAAACAAAAACGACAGATTTGCATTAAAGAAAGTTTATTTTCCATAGCCTGGGCTAAGCCACGATCTATAACCTATGGCTTCTCCACGGGCGCTGGGGACGAGCGTGACAGTTCTCTCAGATGTTGCCATGCTGTTTGCAAATTTCGCGCACAAGTGGTTTCTTAAGCTTCACCTTTTGCATGGTCGGTAACCACATCCGAACTGTATTTAAGACAACTGTATTTTCAGTATTCTGTGTTCAGTGTACGGAACATAAGTAATGGCCAGACGACCCAGATGACAACTGATTGATTACACCCTGCGTCATCATAATTAGTGCCCCCTGGCGGTTTGTGGTATTTAACATATTTCGGGTTGATTTTACACTGACTATGTACTCATACTCATCCTTGTCCCAGTTCTGACTAAAACGTCCCTCAACCTATGATGTTTTTTTACTCAGATTTTGTCTTCAAACTATCGGGTAGGGACATGATTGAGTTAAAATCTGGTAAAGAATATATATGGTGTCGCAACAAAGTCATCCGACACTAAAAATGTATTTATATACAAGCCTGCAGGACATTTTTTCTCCACGGGGGTTACATGGTGACTTCTGTGACATTTTGGGATGAGGTAACGTAAGGTGAGAAAACGTGCGCATTGTTTCATCAACAAATCATCAACAAGCGATTTTCCGGTCATCATTACGGGAGTGACAGTTGACAAAAAGCAGACACCTCTGTAAAATGTGGGGGGTAAAACAGGGACGGAGGAGGGGTGTGGTGGCGTGGTGAGTCATATCGCTTCAAGGTTCTTATTGTTGCAGCGACACTTAACCTTTTCTTCTTAAGACTTTGTCTGTTTGAAAGACAACCAATCTGTCTTCCACACAAAAGAAGTTTCTCTGCAATTAACATGTTAGTCCGACAATTTTCTTATCTATTTCAAACGATTAGATTCGAAGCTGATGTTCCCAAAGTTTTCAGATTGATAAGATCTATCCTCAAAGCCCTGTATAATAGAATAACTATATGGCAAGTTAATGCCCAAAGGCTAATTGCATACAGACATTGAAAACAACAATAAATACAGAATGTGTTGAGGAATGGAATAAAACCATATGCATGTACTAAAATGAAGTTCTAGTATAAAGGCCATGTTGATTTGATTATGGATGACATCCGCGCGCGCATGAATTTTCGTCCGTTTCAAAAAAAGTTTTCGACCATACTGTAAATCGTACAAAGTGAGCGGATTTATGTCGTATGCTGCAAGAAAAGTATTAGCAAACGATACTAATATCATAGAATGCCGAAATCAATTCAGCAAAAGAAGAAAATGTGATGAAAATGAAGAGTCTATTTTTATTCGCCATACCATACTGTGTGTTTAGTCATTTGTTCAGCCTTTGTGACCACGTAGATTTCATAAGGAAGGGAACTTTGCCAAACTTTTTTACTCGCAGGCTTGCGTCAGTTTTGTGGTTCCCAGAGGATGGCATCCATATAATCAAATCAACATGGCCTTATCTATCTTTCTATCTCTGCTCAAAACTAATACTAGTACTAGTAACGTACGTATACGTGACAAAGAGTGAATATGTAATACATAAATAGATAAGAGAAACATGGTAACTACTATTCTATTATACTGTACTATTCCAGTCAAGCTATTAGTGGGCTTGACTTCTGTGGAGACAGTGGGAGATGAATTGTCTTCTTCATGAGTGCACGTGTTAGTGGTCAATACTTTCACGAATCGCAAGGTGGCGTACTTGATTGGAACTTCGGATTTGATATGAGATTTTACTCTGAGGCAGTAAATATGATCGTTGTAAGTTAGTACCTCCGGGGAAGGACATATCATATTCCACTGAAGGGCTCTGTTTATGTTAGGCCTATTGTGAAAGTTTATGTCACAATCCGCCGGGTTTTATATTTTTTCAAAATGAGGGTGTTTAATTTGGCGGAGAGATGATTTCATAGTACACAAGCATGCGAAGGTTACTCTCCAAGCAGAGGTTGTGGGGGAATGATAGTTAGCTTTTTATGAAAATCAAAGAGTAAAATTAAGCTCGCAAAAGTAGTATTTATTGAATGTAATCAAATAATATTTGACAACCAAGGACAAACAATGCAATATGTTGTATATGATAGTGTATTGGGTTGAACATGTTGGTACATCTGTATATATAGACAAAGTTAATGACAAAGCCTGTATCTCTTAACATCTCTTATCTTAACATCTGTACTTTGAGGAAGAGAAAGGTCACTGCAGTCCTATATAAGAATGTTAGATGTATTATCATTGCCAGTATGCAATACAACTGACAGCAACATTATATCTACATATTTATGTATGTATGTATGCATGTTTGTATGTATCATGCATATACACACATATAGCTACAAGAAGTGTACAAAAATCCTTGTCTAATCTATTACAAAAGTAAAACTAGTACAGCATTGGAATGTCTAGGGCATTATAACTAGTATAAACTCCTAACTATAGTTAAAACACAGTCACTCAAAGGATGCATCTATGCTAGCCTAAAATATCACTTCTAAAAAGTCCAAGGCATGATAAAGGCTTGATCAAACATTACAGCCATGTAGCTAGGATAGAACCAGCCTATTGTCTTGATACAGTTACAGTGTGGTGGGCACATAGTGGTACTGGGAGGCCCTCTAAGGAACCCATGCACATGGTATCACTGCCCACATCATAACACTGAACCCTAGGGTGGGGAATATTGAGATAGTCCAGGAACAGTTTGCTCAGGCCCCCGGTGATGTAGATCTCTGAGCCACACACACAGGCACTGCAGTGTTCCCACGATTTCAGCGGTTTAGCCCTCTCCTTGTAACGGTCAAGCTGGGGGTCGTAGCGAAGCACGCAGTCCAAGCTTCCACCGACCAAGTAGATCATCGAGTTGACCGTGCATGCTCTTATACCGCTTTCTGGCTCTGGTAATCGAGTTGCTTTCACGTTCCACTCATTCTGGCCGGGTTCGTAGCACTGAACTTTACTGGTTGTCCTCGAGTCCAGGTCACCGCCGAATACATAAACTTTGCCGCCGTAGGCTGCTATGCCAAAGTTGCTGACGCCTCTTCTCATCGACTTCACCCTCTTCCAGCTTTTCGTCTGCTCGTTGTACACTTCAACAGAAGATAGTTTCCTGTCCATATCGTACGGGTCCTGGCCGCCAACCACGTACACCTTTCCGTTCACGGCGGCCATTCCGTGCATCCCCCTCCCCTTCCTCATCCACGGCAGCCTGGTCCAAGAATTCTGCGACACGCTGTATCTGAACGCTTGACGCGGAGACTTGCCGCCGCCCGTCAGAATGATGTCATTGTTTACCACGCAGACGGCACTGTGTGCAATGCGGTGGAGGGGTCGGGATATCGGCTTACAGTCGATCGTGTCACAGTGGAGGTTAAGCCTGTACATGGAAAAGTTTGCATGTGTCTTAAAGTTCTCCGCGCCTGCGTCTGGACGGTCTGCACATGTGAACCCACCAAGGACTATCATTTCTTCTTGATGAATATGGCGAGGAGGTCTCGCACGTCTGCATTCATCCCTGATCAGTTCCTCGATTCCCAGAACTTCTGACAGGACCGGGTCTGTCTCCACGATGTTCTCCAGTAAACCTTGGTTCAAATGCGAGAAATGAACGCATGCTAATGCCTCCTCCAAATGTCTTTGTCGCTCATCGAGATCATGCATTACCCAAAGTATAATCGCTTCTAGCACACGTTCTTCTCTCATGGCATGAAGGCCTTCGTCTGAGACATATGTCTTTAGGAAGTCTACAGGTAGCTGAAGAAACTCCTCAGTCCCGCATACGTCTTCAAAATTCTTCAGAGCGTAGCTCCGTGCCATTGCAGACAGGTGTGTACACGACAGCTTGTCTGCCAACGCCCAAGTACTCAAACACGTGCCGGGGCCCAAGTGGTCTTTCAGGAACTTCTCGCAATCGTTTTCCACAGGCTTGACCTGTAGCATGTTGGCTGCTTCAAACAGGGGCTGGATGTTATCTGCGGTGATGTGGATGATTGATGTGTAGGCGTAGCCTACCAACATCTCCAGAGCGTCCCCATTCACTCCTAACATCTCGATCTTATCCCGCGAGCTCTCCGGATGGCTTCCACTGAACATGGCGTGGAAATAGTCTGTGCACGCGGACAGAACCAAGCGGTGACAGGGGATCTCCCTCCCCTCCGCACACAGCGTTACGTCCACCAGGTGACCGTCCGTCCTGAACTCCTGTAACTGCCGAAAGAACCAGGCTGCGTAACAGTCCTCCTCCACACCGGGTATCTCCGAAGCTCTGCCCATCAGTATGTCCATACTCATTTTCTGATGGTATCTATATCAAAACACAAATAAAACATTTTACCTCCTTAGAAATTCTAACAGTAGCACAGTATCTTGCATGACATCAAACTCAAGGAACACTATGTCAAAACCTACGCTTGGTGATTACACGTGATCTTGATTTCAAAACTAAGAAACAACCATGAAAATCTCACAGCCAGACAGCTGCCCCCCTCCCCCACCAAATTTCAAACACACAAACGTAAACCGCGGTTTCCATGTCAGTACGTGCTCAGTTAGAAATGTATTTACAATTTCTAGATTTATAGTCATACGTACGTCTTATTTTGGCACAGGCAAGTTGACAAATGTTGATACACAACACAAAACGACGTTCTCTATGACACTACACGCTACACGTGAGTTGAGGCCTTCTTTATGTATTACTCCGCCGAGCCCATACTCGGCGAGAAAACAACAAAGTAGTCCGATCCCCCTAATAAATCAGGATAATATGACAGGACGATAGTGAAGGTTCAATCATTCATAATAAAGTCAAAATAAAAATCCTAGACAAAAACAAAAGGAGGACCACACTGCCGTGTTAATAACTGTTCACCGCTATTGCCGTGACCAGGATTCGAACCTGGGTTATTGCGGCCACAACGCAATGTCCTAACCACTAGACGATCACGGCGAGCTACATGTGATCACATGACCTGCGCCGCGCAATGAAGGCCCTTGTTACCTAATCTCCAAGCAGATGTCGGGTGAGTGATGATCTTTTGAAACTGAATGGTAGAAAGTTGGAAATACATTCATAATACCAAAATCACTTTGAAAAATGCTCAAGTGTAGAACAAATAAAGCTAGCTGAAACTGTTAGTTTGTACAAAAAATCCTTTTAACTAATTATTTCATTTTTTCTCAGTGGAAGGTTTTTGCAAAGGTCAAATATTGTAAATCATACCTCGCATACTTAATGAGTACTATTGATTAGTACTATTGATTTATTGATTAGGATTTCAATAGAAATAAAATGTCAGGTCGATATATGCAGCGTTATTCAAGCTCTGTGCATATATTATTTATTAGGTATGCATAGATTTAAACTTAGTTAAGCATTAAAAAATCTCATGATCTAATAACCCTCATATAATAATAAATTGACCTAGATACATCCACTCTCCCATATTTCGGTTGGGCGATAATTTCACAAAATGCCTATGTCTGTCTTTCTGACATAACGTTACTACATTGTATTATGAGTCGCAAGGTGACGTGCTTGGCTGTACTGGTTATCATATTACCATATTATGTTACAGGTTTGCTCGGGACAATAAAATAAGATCCGTCATCTGCAGTAGCAGATTAATACCAGTAGTCCCTGGTAGCTTTGTGCTATTGCGGATCTGTTGTACATGTATTTATCAATACATGAGGTTCGCTGGAAACTCAGTACCGGGCGTCAAAGATAGAGGTCGCTGTAGATTCCACCTTGGTGCGGCGCTGATTAAAGTGACCGTGACCAGGAATAGAACCTAGGCTATAGCGGTCACAAATGTTCTTACCACTAACCTAGACCCTCTCGGTGAGCCATACACACACGTGGTCATAATAAATGTAGAACAAAGGACTAAACACACATAATATGGTATGACGAATAATAAGAGACTCTTCAGTTTCATTTCTTCACATTTATTTCTTTTCCTGAATTGATTTAGGCGTTCTTTGACAATAGTATCGCTTTTAATATTTTTTTGCAATATACGACATATATTTGCTCATTTTGTACAATTTACAGTATGGTTGAAAACATTTTTTAAACGAAAATTCATGCGCGCACGGATGTCATCCATGTAATCAAATCAACATGGCCTAAGGTATTAATGATCCTCTGTATAGGTTCTAGTTTTAAAAACAAAAGAAAATCTTTTAGGGTATAAAACATTTGCAGCTTTACAATACAATAGGTAAAACCCAGACTTGTAGGGTTTTATAAAACAGCGTTCTATCATACAACATTGTCAAGCACCTCGATCCTACATGTGTCTGTGTGTACACGTCTGTGCAGTATTAATATGGTATTAAGGTTAAAGCATACTTTAGTATTTCCTCGCCACTTCGAGATTCGAAATTGTTTCACGACAAAGTGGTATGAATTAGTGGTAACCGCTAAGGGCCCCTATGATGCTAATTGAAGATATGTGGTCACATGTAGCTCGCCGTGATCGTCTAGTGGTTAGGACATTGCGTTGTGGCCGCAATAACCCAGGTTCGAATCCTGGTCACGGCAATAGCGGTGAACAGTTATTAACACGGCAGTGTGGTCCTTACTTTTGTTGGCTCGTATCTTTTAACTTTTGCCATTTGCAGATCTAAAACAGATTCAATATATCCCGCAATTCTGTGTTTCAACTAAATGTCTAACTTACAAGCATGGTCACAAAACTTGAGAACTATAGCTTTCCGACGGTAGCCCCCCAAAATATGTCTATCATATGCCATGTCGGTTTTTACTCTTTGTTTTCTGAAGTTTTAGCTCAGATTGTATTTCTGTGCGGTTCTGGTGGTCAACAAAATTATGATATATTGCAGTTGTGTATTCATACCCCCTCCCACACAAAATATCGGTCTCACGTGCATAACACACAAAGGCGAAAAGAAGAGAGCTATAAGGAAACAGAGAATTGTCCTTACGCTAGCGATTCAAATATTCGCTGTTTGGTAAAAACAGGACCCTCGAATGCTCATGAGAAGTGGAGAGGCGGCATTAAATTCGATGTGTGCTTTGGTGTTCAGGTCGTCAATTTTGTACGAGATCGTATTTGATCAAATCTCGTATCTGGATATGAGAATTACAGGTCTGTCCCTATACCAGAAGGAATTTGCTACACATATTTTGGAAAAAAAAACGATTTTTTTCACGGGACCTCTTGCCTTACTACCTGGTGATAATGTCTTATGCGATCGATTCAGCATTTTAGACTGAACTGTTGTGGTTTAGTTTAGTGTCCGGTCAAATTCGTCACACGGTCCGATATTCTAGTGATATGTTTAGTCGTGCATTTCAGTTTCAGTTTATTTATTTCACTAGCAGTTACACTCCGGTACATAACAACCTGTTTTACGGGCGATGATGGGTATACAAAGCACGAATAACAGACTATACAATATTACCAAATCACATACGATACAGAATGGCACAATAAAATATGTCGTACAAAATTCTGCTGTCTACTAGCTAACTGTTACTATAATTTTAACAGACAGACGCTTAAACTGGTTTTGATATCTTCTTTTACAGTCACATTTTCCAACTGACAATTGTAAATATTAGCTGTTCAGCAATAGTACAACTAAATTCGACTGTACGTACAAGTACGAACGTTTTCTAATATAACGGTTACATTTATCCTGTATCCACCCTATAAAAACAGAAACAGCATATTAGCAGAAACTTGAACCCTGTCATCTTGGGAAAAGTTGATGGGCAGATGTCAGTCAAGCGTAACCGTTGATAGATTGCTCGGAATGCCAACCACTTAGGAAGGGACATTATCCTAAACAATTAACAATGCTGCAGTAAATAATGGGGGAGGGGGGTGTGGAGTGAGGCAATCCCACATTAGCAGCGGTGAAGGTCAGCGGTGAAGGTCAAATAGGGATAGCGACACTCATCTGCAGCGAGCTTGTATGCACTTCTCCTTCTTCTTTTCTTGTTGTCTTGCTGGTATTTACATTTCGATACATTTCCAAGGACGTGTGAAATACTTGTGTTCAAAATTTCACCGTACAAGCAAGTCACGCGTCCCTGTGTGTTACACGATCCGCACATTACGAGCGCGATTCTCTGATTTCTTCTACCCCAGGAATGTTGACAACACCTGGGCGCTTCTCTCACCTGTCTTGACTTACCTGCGGGAGAAAAGGTGGTGACAGACGTACTAGTGATTTAACCTTCGGGAGAAGTGTACGGTGTAAGGGTGAACACACCTGCACGGGCCCGGTGCTATAGAATGGAGCACGCCGTATTTTCGTGCCGACTCATTTGTACGTGGTACTTTGACTTCTAATATCCCGTAACCTTACAGTTTGTCTCTCTGAGTGTGTGGTGGGGTATAGACTCCGCTCTTCAACACTGCACAGAAAGATCTGTGTGCTCTATAAAAAAACTATTAGGACCTCCGACCGTTAACTGCACAAATGCATCTTTGCTCAGTGAAGTCGTTAGAGGGTACAGGTAGACATCCTTTTGTGGGGAACATGTGGTCGCTATTGCAGGGAGTTTTGATAAATATATTGATAATCAGCGTCGCCCGCCATATGCCAGCTTCTACGTATCTGCGCTACGGTACGAAATCCGTGCTCACGGATACGTATTTCTGACATAGCCCGTATCGTCTGATATTTGATTTTCGTGACGGAGTCAAGGAGGTTTATATATATATATGTATATACACGCAGGTATCTCGCGCTGCGTACTGCATACTGTGAAGAAACAAATACGGGACGAAGTTGGAAGGTTTTCTCCGTTGAGTTAACCTTCTGGCCGCACACAGGTGAGCTAGGTTAGACCCGCGAGCGAGCAAACACTCCGGCCGCCAGAGTTTGTTTAGTCCCCGTGAGGCGGGCACCCTGAACATCTGTTGCATAGTTTAGATGCCTTCGTCAAAAAAAATATATAACCAGAAAAAATTGCAGCCTCGAGAAACCAAGTCATGCATTTTGCGGTGTAGATTTATTAATTTATGGTTTTATTGTGGTTGAAGTTTAAGATATGCAGAAAAAAAAGGAACGTTAGAAGTCGTCGTCTAAGGAAATAAGAGGAAAGCATATGGATAATGTAAAGAGTAAACAGATATATTGGTCTTGTTAATGTTTTATTTGAAAGACGTTAAAAGCAAAGTCAATTTGTTCGGCAGGTTGGTCGGCAGGCGACCACGGTTCGAACCCGGGAAGTCAGCGACTTTTCCCCGGATCAAATGAATCACGTCACCGCCGCTGTGTTAACAAAGCCGTCTGTCGCGGAAACCGGCATTGTTGGGCTGTAAAAACACAAAAAATAACCCTCTTCTACAAAGATGTGTAAAAGGCGACATTGTGTAATGTCTGCGTGGTACTATCGCGTAGATAGAAGGGAGAGTTTTGTGAGATTTTATTAAACACAGGTCTTTGTTAGAGGTTGCTACACACCTGTTTCAGGCAGCCTAGTCATCGTATCTATTTACCCGTCATTTCATCAGCTCGTCAGCGGCTGACTGGCTCTCCTACACCGCCGGCCTCAGCGCCACCAAGTCGAGCAGATTGCGGAAATGGGCCTTTTAATTTCATAAACTTTCATTTGACTTGAACAAACAAAACGCAGCGGCTGCCCTGGTGATCGTATATAAGGGTATTGTCAGAGTCGAAAGCCGCGTGCTTGTCACACGAGCAGCGACTGTCGGTAAGAAGCAACGGCGAGGAAGAATCAAGAGGGCGGCCCTCCAAAACGTTAGTGGATACTCTAGTGGCGGCCTTTCTAAGCGGTAAGAACTTCTTTCCTCGTACAATCGAGACTTCCTTAGCTCGGTCCTCGATTGGGGCAATTCTGAGTACTTGGGAGAGGAAGGGAGCGGACACAGTGAATTTAGAGCTCCATTCCTGCTCAACGTACTTCAAGTTTGATACCGAAATCTAGAAAGTGCGCAGAGGTGAGATCTCGACTATATTGTCAGCTCAATATAAGAGAGAAAGAAAGAGATAGTACGTGAATTTAATTTAAAGTTTCTGGATGGCTTAGAAGCTTTCGTGTAGACTAGTTGTACGGAATGTTTTTCTCTTCTTCTTTTTTTTTCTTTTTGTTCCCGTTTCTGGTCGCATGGGTCAATGGCAAACTGAGAGCACCGAACAAAATGCGCTCTCGTACTACAATATAAATGCTCAAGCAAGGGCTAGCCTCTCCTCAAATTGTATTTCAGGCATTAAGCCATCATTCTTACAAACATTTACGCATTGTCGTACCCTTAACAAGGGAATGAGGGCAACATTTGGACGACTTCTTTAACACAAACCAATCATAGTTTTCAGTATCGGGGTCAGCGCAACTCCGAGCATTTCATAAAGGGTTGGAGAGAGATCTTTACAAAGGCACTCCACAACCGAGGAAAGCAAGACTCGGCAGAAATATTTCGCCTTTTTCAACGCCTCACAATGAGCTTTCTTCGCTGCAAAGCATGCGTGTTGCCGCGTGAAAGCAGTCGGCACCGCCGGTGTTCGTGGTAACTCGGGTCAACAACGGATGGAAAGCCCTGGTTTTGTCCGCGCTTGTAATGGACACTTGGCAAAAACACTCGCGAACACAGAAAACTTGAACTGGTCTCTTTCCGCCGTTTCATCGTGCATTCTTCGTTACAAAGAACGCGTGCAGTCTTTTTTTTGTTGGTCTGTATTATTGCGCGGAGCGGGGAAACAAAACTTACTGACCAAAACAAAGATCACTTGAAGACCTGTCGTGCATCTTTACTGTGATAAACATATCCGCAAGGTTTTATAACGTAATGTTCTGAGTAAATGGTACCGTCTGGCAGAGACCCTTTTAACGGGAAAATTTCCATACGATCCGTCTGCAATATTCTGTCAGTCTTGTTCTGAATTAGTGTTATTTGACCGTTTCAGACGTGATTTTAGACGGGACTTGGCTGTCTGGACGATTTACAAGATTAAACGTTTTGAGTACAATGTATGTATGGTGTCTATTTGAAGGAAAAAGACTTGGAAAAACATGAATATGATTCGTAAATTTTCTATAGTTCTGTTTATAAAATTCGACTATTTAAAGATTTTGCAAATGTGTTTGCTTTTAAAGTATATCGTCAGGAAACGTTACGTTTGAATGAGTACTGTATGTGCGGTAAAAAGGGCTATTAGATCCAATTATATTAAATGTTACTGGGATAATGGGCACACAGATTTGGTCATTAGATTTGCAACAGGGTATGTGCTAATTTCGCTGTGGAGACGCCGGTAAAAAACGAATACTGTGTCCGCGGAGTTGTAGTAAACAGTCCGAGGGGGTCATCACTATCACAGCGTGCGTGTGTGCTCTCCACTTAAGGCATTATCGGATGATACAGTTCAACTGTCGTCTGATCCGGACAGACTGACAGAAAACTGACGTCACCTGGGCGCTGGGGGAACAGATAATGAGGAGAGAATTGGAGCGTACTGCCCAACTGTCGCCTGAAGATGGAGTTATGTTTAATTGGGACATTTTACCAAATCGGCTAAGCAACAGGTGGGGAGGGAAGACTGTGTCATTAGGCCGGTAAGCTGGCCGGAGAATTGAACAGTTTAACACAAACCGTCATGATTTTTCCTCCCTATATCTGCGTTAATATAGGTTGTAAATGTTGGTAGGCACACTTTTGTTGTTCGAGCATACACTCAAAGCAGAGGTTTAGGCTTCATTTTATTTCTGATGTGTTTTATGCGTTTTTATCAGGTTTTATTTTTGGTACCGTTTTTTCGGCAGCTACACTATACGTTGGCGTAGTGTATACTACCCTGTCAATTTGATACTGTCTTGTAGCCACCAAAATATCTACTTGGAGATTAATTCAATCATATTTTGGTTACATATACAGTGGTAACATTGAATAAAGGTTTATTTTTTAGCTCTAGACGTAAGGTAGTTGGTAGAAAAGGATAGCAGCGTTTCGTATGTTTTCTTGTGGTTGGAGATGCTTTTCTGTTATTGTTTATTTGAGATGGGCTTGAAACATAAGGCGAACGATAAATGAAGAAGAATACGTTTTAGTACCGATTCTTTAAAACCACAAAGAAATCTGACAATAGTCATTGTATTTTAGCTAAATACAAATCCAGTCATTTACCCGTACGGTCCCTAACCGTACCAGTATACCTTTCGAATTGTTCTAACTTAGCGTTCAATGCAGTCGCCTTTTTAACTTTGCAAACTTTCACCACAAAACGTGACAACAGTGAATAGCTGATGAACAATGCTTTGTCTTTAGAACTTCAACTGTATATGTATGGAGAATGACACAGATGTTAATATAACCAACGTTACATGCATGGCGGCAACAGTCACGTATTGACGCACGCAGCCCTGGCGCGGGGGGCTGTCTGACTCTCTGTGTTCTCTCACCACCAGAACGCCGCGCTACAAAACCTCCCGGACGGGCTGAATGGCCCCCACTCCCTCCTGCACAGCGTATTTGTCTTATTGCCCCATTTCCAGTGAATCGTCGGCGGCCCGACATGTTTGAAGCCCGTCCTAGCGTGACCCGGGTAGGCACACTCCGTTTTTTGAAGGTGTGGACGGAAGTCGGGCCCTGCGCTGACAGTTCTGTCAACGGTTGGAGTGATACGAAACACCTTTTATAAGTACTTGTAACACCTCGGTATCGCCTTCAATATACAACGGGCGTCTCATGCACGCAATGACCTGATATGGATACATGTCGTACAATAGTGCAGATTTCTGATACATGGATACTGGTAGTGAGGCTTTTATGCACAATTCCAAAAATCCCATTTCCAGTCTTTGTCATGCTTTGTATATTCCGTATCTTCAGGCGCATTTACATATCGTATCGTCTGCTTCATACTTTTAAAAACATCCGTATCCATGCGTGTGGAAACAAATGTCTATCCCATACCTATTCACATATTCATATGATATTATAATAATACTCATCAGTTGCGCAGCTTATCTTGAAATAGTATCTTGAATTTGAAAGTAGCAAGGTCACAACCTTGTCATATACGGAGCGCATCGAAACGCAATTCTGTTTGTGTGTGTGTTCGTTATTTTCGACGCTCGAAGCTACCTTAAGATATCACGTAATAGATGCTATGTATGTTTTACATCTAACAATGAGTGCAAGTTGTAACCAAAACCTTACAGAACGCGTTTTAATACCCTTCCATCGTTCTCCACATGTGCATGTATTTGTGGCGCCTATATGCATGCAAGTCGAACTGGAAAATGATTGGCATATGATATACATGTACTTATGTAATTAGATAAGTCAACGTATTACTTTATATGTGTCGATCGAAAACTACATCGATAAACGCACACACGTGCAGCGTCAGAGATACATCCGTGGCATCGTTCAATGTAAATCCTAAGGTAGGGATGTGAGAATACAGAGGGGGTTGACAGTCTTTCAGTGGTTACTTCAACCCAAAGGCAGGCCGCAATGAATGAAATAAAGAAACAGTATATTAATAGCCACTAACAGACACGGGATATTTCTCTGGACTCTTTTAGGATTAAATTTCCGAAAATCATACCATATTAAGTCAGTATAGCAAAGACATTTGCAATCTATGCTTTGTTGAGGTCTTGTATTGAAAAAGCATGATCGCTCTTTCCCCCTTCCACATATCTTACTTACGTACATAAGATACTGCCTGAATGTTAGAAATTCCACTTAAGACAGTAAAATCATATAGTCCCATCCTATATTGCGTGTTCTGTTGTAGAGTATAATTCAGAACTTATCATATGTCGTATCTCAATGAACAACCTTTGAGCAATGAAGTTATAAACATTTATAAACCAAGTACGTCACAACGACGCCTACAATATGCACCAATCGGACACCACCAGGATTTTTCCTTGCCCTTTATTCTGCCCCACTTTTTTTTGTTTTCAAAATGAATGATAAGAAGACAAACACATTTTGTAGTGACGTGTTTCACGTATCAGGCCTTTCTCGATGTGCGCACACGTTACAATCAAATCACGTATCAGAGAGAGGTCTGTATTGTCGCATACCAGAGTCGCTACGGAGCTGAGGTCTATCGCCCCACTGCCTTGTCAAACACGAGCCGTCTATTGCAGCGTAATCTCCAAACAGATCTTTTGGTGGCTGCAAGACTGTATCATATTGACAGTATCATTGGTAGGACAGTGTCCAATACTAGTACTCTTCCCGATGGATGGCGAAAAAAAAGATACCAGAAAAAAAATCCCGATATAAACGCTGAAAAACACGTCAAAAATTAAATACTAGTAATCCGAAGCCTAAGCCTCTGCTTGGAGAGCAGTTGTAACAGTCAAATTGCCAAAGAAAACTACTCAGGGGAACGATAAAATTTGGTCCATGTGGAAAGATGGCCACTCAATAGTATGATCTAATGCATTGTTTCAATTGAAAAAAAAATCTATCTGTGTGCAAAAGGATCCAAAGTATCTGGCCGTTCTAGACATAGATTGTGTGAGTGTGTATGTATCTTGGAGATGTATATTGTGTGAGTAACGTTATAAAAATGTTCAGAGCTATCATTTGGCTTAATCCTTGCTTGTTTCTGATGCTAAGGGAAATATGTGATCACATGTAGCTCGCCGTGATCGTCTAGTGGTTAGGACATTGCGTTGTGGCCGCAATAACCCAGGTTCGAATCCTGGTCACGGCAATAGCGGTGAACAGTTATTAACACGGCAGTGTGGTCCTTACTTTTTCTATATTATTCATAAGCCATGTATTATTGCAAAGATGTCTAAAACTATGTAATAATATGCGTTCACTGAGGGAAAAACATAATCATTAATTTATACTTCAAACCGTATATATGCTGTAAGTTGTGTGCACATGTGTTTTGTTATCTTTCAAATGATACTTTGACACCATGGATGATATTCAATTTTTACAGTTATCCAAATCTAATTTTGTTCTCTCAGTGACCTCTATCCAGTAGAATGACGACCTTGCACAAATCTACTGGAGGCCAATTTGATGGATTGTATCGTTTGTTTTCGATGTTAGACCAGGAGAGGGGAGTGGTGCTTGACACGTGATTTTCACGTGATTTACAGCTGTTTGTCAGAGGGAAACACCTGTTACAGGTGATGAGATTTATAACCGCTCAAAACACACAGTACTGGTGCCTGTTACGGCGCAAGTGTCTGGAATTAAAAACGTCAGATCAGCATCATTTTTGATACCCACACAAAAAAGACGGGTCATGTAATTTATTTCTGAAGGTCTCCAACAATGGTCTCTGTTACACAAAGAGGGTTCTAAAACATCTGAACTGTAACGTCATAAATTCTAGTAGCGAAGTGAAGAATTTCTTGAATAAACTCTAAACAACAGAGGTGTTTATATATGAGTCCTCGTGTAATTCTGTATTCAAGTGACTCAAATTTACGACTGGAGAAACTTTTTGATTATGTTTGAGATGGCCAACTTTTTAGAGAAAAGTCTAGACAGCCAAATTGACTATACTGTTCGTAGTCGAGCCCGCTTCGTTCAATTAACTATTCCAAAAAGACTTCTTGTTGCAAAGATATACAACAGCAACAGTATTAAAATTTAGAGTATCAGACAATATACAGCTGACCAAAAGTATATATTCAGCACATTGAAATAGGATTTCGTATGGGCAACAGAGCCAATTGAAACTCCCTACGACTATTTTCGTTTTATTTCTAGTTTCTCCTTTATCGAAAATTCAGTCCTGACAACATCTCAGACAAGCTAAGTGAAACTCAATCAATATATTGACTTCAAAATAAAACACGGGATGTTGATATATATATATATGATTATTGATCAAGGTATGGGAATGGATTGTCTGTGGGCTTTTTTAAATTCATCAGACAAACAACACATAACTCTTTTCTGGAATCTACTTGACATTGACTCTTATAAGAGTTTTAAGAGGCTTGAAATAAAGTCACCACAAGCCTTCAACAAGCTTTTAAATCTCAAGTTTTTTTCCTATGTTTAGTACTTATTACAAGCATCCTCACAACCCAACTAACACAAACAAACCCAACCCTCGCCATGCGAATAGCCCCTTAATTGGGATTTTACTGTACTAATCTGTGTTTTGATGATGCTTTAATTGTACTCTAGGTTTTTCTCAAGAACGGAGGAAAGAGAAAAAAAAATGTTCCCACCGTACATGAAAGTACTGTACACTGCGATTCCACGCAGGTGCGGGCCGGGGCTTCGCGGATTAGGTCCCGCCCCATTCAGCGCTTTTCACACGCTTCATACAGACATCAACAGTAAACAAAGACCTCAGTATTACCCGAAATTATATCATTTATGAACCGGCTCTGCTGTTCTTTACTAATCCGCCGGATCATTTGTACACCTCCGTGAGAGAATAAGACTGCCTATTCACCACTCCACTGCTCAATAAAACAAAATGGCGACCGGGACAAAAGGAGGGAAAAAAGCATAACAGTTGGGAAAAAAGCGATCGGTATTGTACGATTAGTGCGGTTACCATATGTACAAGAGGGGACGGTATTGTTTGGTGGGTGTTCCTGTTGTCCGCTTCTGTCCAAAACAATTAGAGCCCCGGCTCAAAAATATACTTGGAGAGAAAAATCAGATGAACGGTTCAATTTTCAGAAAAGGAATCGATATTCTACAGCTGTGTTTAGTTTTGTGTACATTATTGATATCGGGCATGTTACCACAAAAAAGCAAAACGTAAACGTTCTTGAAATTAAGAAGCATTTTGGATGGAAAATGCGACATCACATGTTTTTGAAAGTGTGTTCTGACGTCCTTCATACTCGTATGAGACAATCAAAGAGCAACACCTATTCTTAACAATTTACCACTTATGTACCAGTACAACATGATTTTACACGTCATGTAGGTTAAAGAAGGTTTGCTGACTTTGTAAAATAAAACAGTTAGATTGCAAAGACTGTGTCAAATCTACGGATCGATGTTTGTGTGGTTGTTTTAGGTATTAGTTGGTCAGCGTCCTTCAACAACAAACAGTGGGGGAGGATCGAAAACAGAAATCAAGATTTTCCAATACATTGTGTTTTAATTAAACCTAATGCAACGTCACTGCATAACATCCTATATTTGAGTATACTTTAAAGTATGCGTAAAGGTGTCGTTTTCCCAGTCGACTAAAACAGTGGCACCTCTACGGACGGTGTTAAGGTATGCTTGAACATAAGGTTTTATGCATTGAACGCATCTTGCCAAAGGTACGGTGTACAGACTAATATTTTCATCAAGGTTAAATCCATAAGCTAGACCAGACCATTCATACTTTACAAATATTGTTTTGACTACGTTTGAAATAAATTTGTTCAGCTACATCCTGGGGAAATATTTCTTGTCATGTTTAGAACAGAATATAGAGTGACTGGTCTGTCAGAATTGCTGCGAAATACGTGTTGCCATGTGTACCTTGTACAGTTGTTGTGCAACACCATCCAGTGCTTCAATCAAAACTGGAAGAAGAAAAATCTTCATTCGAAGTGTACAGTTTCTTGTCTGTTTATAACATACGAAATCTGAAACATTTTTCCAAAGTTGTTGAGATAAAATAGGTTTCAATGGAAGAAAACAGAGCC
Organism: Branchiostoma belcheri; assembly: GCF_001625305.1. Classification (NCBI taxonomy): domain Eukaryota; kingdom Metazoa; phylum Chordata; class Leptocardii; order Amphioxiformes; family Branchiostomatidae; genus Branchiostoma; species Branchiostoma belcheri. The sequence goes on along the minus strand of NW_017804598.1, from coordinate 391,039 downwards.
GTGGGGACATTAGTAAAGTCGAAGCCACATTCGTCGTAGGTCAAATTACGACTGTAACGTCCTAGAATTGACCGAAGCAGGGGCATTGAACAAACCAGGATCTAAAGCAGCCTTTCCCGTAACAAAATAACAATTCGTACGACATATGTACGACCATCCCATTGAAGGATGCCCCAATGTTGCGATCGATCGTGCGACAATCTTACGAGCTATAACCCACACAGCGACAAGACTTCGGCTGGGGGTATCAGATGTATAGTCGCCACCTGCAGACAACAAAGCGCTGACTCTGTGTTACACATCTGTTCCTGTCCTGAAACTGAAACGCCACTCCAACAGGTGACGATAGACACCGATCTTGTCACCGATCAACTCAACCTTATATCAAGTATCTCCCAGCTCATGAAAACAGTCGAGCGGAACTTCGTCCAATCGCCTGTAGTCTTCGCTAATCCGGATGTCCTAGTTTTCCCCTCTTTCTGAGGAAACTCACACCGCTGACCCAGCTCTGAAGAATGCACCTGTTTTCGATGATTGATTAGCGATGAGCTCGACATGCTTTCTGATACCCGAATCTGTTTTGAGTCGCCGATGGTCCAAAGGTATCGGTGGCCACTTCATAAAGGGAAGTCGGGCCCGAATGTTGAGCAAGGGAGAATACAGTTTGTTTGGGAGCGCCAAAAATAACACAATATCCGGCCGGGTTTTTATAATAGGCCGTCTAGGAGAACTATTGAAAGTATAAATGTGGTGCGTATGCACGGGTAAGAGTGATACCTGTAAAGTGGTTTTTCACACGCTGTAGGTGGTATGGATTCTTCTTCAATCGCCAATGATTCATGATTTTTGTGTTCACCATCCACTACATCAACCGAACTTGAGAACACATCAACGTTTGATGTTCGGTTTAACTGAATATCTATCAAATATGTATTTAAAAAAAGAGTCATAGATACACCTAGTCATCATTCAAAAAGTCGTCTGGCGTTTAACAGGCCCAAGCCTCTTATCTCGTCTGCAATCTTGTTTAGAAAATGGCAACAAGAGCGAGAACAATACCCCAGGAGTGGCCCAAAGTTACACAACAATAGAAACATCTTCTATCTTTCTCCTGAAGGAGATGAAAGCCGGATTAAGACACAAATCTTGCCATAGATCCTTGCGAAACTTAAGATTTTTTTCATATCTACGCACGAAAGAGAGCGATCCATTCTTAGTCGTAAGATAATAGATCTGGAAAAAAATGCCTGTGGGGTAAAAATATTGTATTTCTCATTAGAGGAGACCTAGATACCAGACTATATCAAAAGTAGAACGTAAACAAACACCGATTTCTTAAAGATTCATACTTGAGATATCAAAGGCGGCATTGGGTGTTCGTCCGGTTCACATGACCTAGAAATACAAAATGATGATCATGAGAGGTGACCCCGCCCTAGAGCGTCCACTCACACCTGAGTGGGCACACCTGTCGGAGAACCCTCTCACATTTGGGGTCAGGTGGTCATCTGTAACGGTCACCATCTCTCACCAGGACTGGTCAAACTGTGTGGTCAGTACTAACGTGCGTGTGTGTGTGTCACCTACTTCAGAACTGGTCAGCGTACATGTTACGTGGTAAGTGAGGCCAAGTACCACGAAAGTTGCCTTATGTTTGTACATGTTGTATTTGACTTGCATGTGATTTTTTAGGGTAACTACGGGTTTGAGACTTAAGGGTTCAAACTACATCTTAAGTTCGGTGTCTTAGAAATGTTTATTATTCTTGCCCACCTTTCCAGTCAGTCGTTACTAATCGCACCACGCCGGCCTTCACCCCTTTATCCTTATCTTCGAAACGTCCCTTCTTTGTAACAGTTTTACGAGAAGAATTATAGCCGGTCCATATAGATAGACATACGCCAATTGTGTCTTCAAGCAAATGCCAGAAATTCCTTCTCCCAAAGGAGTTTCAAAGTAGTTGTCCAGGTGTTGGATTCATCCTCACGTGGGCCGAAGTTTATAAGGACAAGGTAAGAACCATAGAGATATTGAATAGGGATCACTGGGAGATGTTTAGTCGGACCCCCTCCGTGCCGGTCCGTCCTTTGTGGTATGATTTAGCGTGATTTACTGTGGCTCAACCGCCGAGCTCTTCGTGTTTGTAACCGGGATTGAGCCGTGTTGGTTACCGGTACAGTCGAAAGCCATGCGTCGCACGGCTCGGCCAATCATACAAAAGCCTGCTCTCCAAGCAGAGGTTTGGGTTAGGGCTTATTTTTGGCATATTTTTGGGCTTTTTTATCGGGCTTTCTTTTTTTGCACCGGTATCGTTTTTTTACGCCAGCCCGGGTGAGTGTCGACAGAGGTTGGGTTGGCGTAAAAAAGATACTGGTTTAAAAACGAAAGCCCGATAAAAAAGCCTAAAAACACGCCAAAAATAAGCCCAAACCCAAACCTCTGCTTGGAGAGTAACAAAAGCCCGAAAAGGAAAAGGAGGGTGGGGTGGCGGTGGTAGAAACACACCCGCCTGTAACAACAGGGGCGGTGGAAGCAAACATTGTAAAAGTTTATGAAAGTTTGGATTCCAGCGAACGGGCTATTCATTTTGCCGCCTTGTTCTCCGCTGCAACCGGCTGTGTCGGCGTTGACTGGGAGTTTAAGTGGCCGTGGGTAAACCCACTCCAAACTTAATTCTGTCTTGGAGCAGATTTCACTTGAAACCAAAGACAATTCCGGAGCGCCTTGTAGACTTTTTATTGCCCCATTTTGCCAAGTCAAGAACAATACGAGTTAAACGTGGCGCTACTTAGGAATAAAGTGTTTTTATCACAAAAGGCACTTCTTGCAAGAAACCTAATACGAGTGTTCAATACAAGGTCATAAGCTTACCTACCCCATATACACTACACTATTGAAAGTTATTGAAGTAAGATATCTACCAAGGGGCATACGTTCTAGATCACTGTTGTTGTCATAGATTTAGCTGAAAAAAATTAAGAAAACAAAAACAACAACACTTTGCGAAAAAAGAAGAGATCTGTTCAAATCATGGACTCTTTTAGCCACAAATATAGTCGCTATATATATATATATCCAACCTCAGCGTCAATTCCCGAATATCATATATGCATGAACCTTACGGACAAAATATTTAGGGTCTAACCAGGTTACAAAAGCTGTAGATATGTTGTACAGCCGGGATCCTAACAACTGTGCCACATACTTGTTGTCAAGCGTGGTTTATTGCCAGGATTGGCCCTTCACACTTCGCGACGACGGTCTCAATAAATTGCAAATTTAAAGACAAAGATGTAAGCGGGCCCTTACAGAAGAGGAGTGTGTCCTTTTGGGCCGTGGAGAGTGTGTGAATAGCTTGTTCCTACCCGGCACTAGGGGAACACTCCACTTCTATTTGCTCCGTACAGCATAGAGGTACTGTAATGGCGTTTTGAATGTTTGCCCGCTCCTTCAACCGACGTGTTTGAAAAAAAAGAAGGCAAAGAACCACACGTGAAGACCGAGCGAGGTCGTCTTAGCCTACATTTCATTAGATGTCTACTTTATTAAAGTGGAGAACCGAGGACACTTGTTTCTTGTTCTGAAGGACAGAGAGCAGACAGGTTGGTGGGTCGTGAGGCCCCCGGTGGCCGCCGGTTTGTGTGTATGGCAACCCAAGCGTTTATAGACTATTTGATCGAACGATAGGGGAGCAATCAGGGAACGGAGAATATCCGTCATATCGGCTTGAAGGACGTGTGACTCTGTATAGAACCTTTGGCACTTTAGCGCCGGGCTACCTGTGATTAATTCGCCGGCATACTTCTGAATACGGCATGGAAAAATATTGACTCATTAGCCCCTGGTGTTGTGTGTGTCCAGCGGCGTTGGTTTACTGAAAGTACCGCTCGATTCTCCGAAGACACCGTCTGAACAATCCCGTACAGGGGTAAACATCATACAAGACGGTTCGATATGTATATGGTGGTGGGATGGGGGGGGGGGGGGTGTTTAGGAGTATACACTAAATTCCTCCGTTGCAACGCTGGGAAAACAAAGCAGGCCCCATGCCGCAACTTGCTCGATACTAGTAACTTGTACTTTTCCACTAGGCTCTCTCTCCATAAATTAGAACCACTGAAATGGAATTTAAAAAAACAAGGGTATGTTAAATCAAGCTGGCGTTTGCCTGGTAGTGTCACGTTCGGAATAATTACAACAGAGCCAAAATGCCTGTGTTAAGAAGATAAAGCCTTGTTTAGACTCGCCACAAGAGTGCTAAATTAAATTTGTCATCTAGCCGTGCAATTCTTTCCTCCCCCTTAAATACGGGTCCGACCACCTGTTAAGATCTGTATCAGAAAACAGCAACCGTTCAGCTTTGGCTATTTAGTCTTATTTAGTCTTATTTGCTGGATTTAGTCGGGTGAGATCCTACATAAACCTAAGCTAACGTTAGGGAGAGAAGGAGATTAAACGCGGGCGATGTCAGGCTAAAATTGGTCTCCAAGCAGATGTCAGTCTTGTACTGTAGGTCTTTTATGTGTTTCAACACCTCTGTCTACAGTGCTGTGCGTTTTTTTCTGTTCAGATTCTACCTCTAAAATGTTCCGCTCATGAATTGAACCCATACAGCTTGTTAATGATAACAGCCTCTAGTGTATATTGCGTACAACCGAAAATGTAAATATACAGATGAGTAAACAACTGAATTAATTACAATTCAGCCCCATAGAAGTTTATACCGCGATCGGTTATCCCAAATAATCCTTGACATTACAACGCGATATCTCTTGGACCAATGACAGCGAAGCAGATTAGACTACACAGATGAACTACTTTTTAGGCGTTAACGGTATATACTAGATAAACTACCACAATTCAGCTGACATGTTTTTTTTATAGAAATGGTTCTTTTTTGCCACCGCTATATTTTGTATAAACACAGATTATCAGCAACGTTTGCATGTGATAAGGATATCATTCAAATGAAAGAATATATATTTTCTGGCAAAGTAGACAGAAACTTTCCAAACTCTGCCATGATGTTAACCCTAACTGTACAGCAGTTTAAAGAGTGCATGACACTGAAGACAGAACATGTAACCACAAAACAACACAAAATAGATATTGGTTCTTCCAAACGTTTTGTACAGGCGTTTATACCAACATTACAGTTATAAATGTATGTCACCATTCTGAATGTTTTGCTTTATTTTCTATCCTTCAATGGAAAAGGTACCAAACAAGATGTAATGATATGGAAAATATACTCATCTCTGCGAGTAGCTACATGTAGGTAGGTTGAAGAAAACATACAGCATTTACCATTCTATATATGACTTTCATCAAGAAAAAGCCTTTGAAACATCTTTATCAACCACTATATTTCATACATTTTATGCTACATCTAAAACGACGTTCAGACATATCATTCTTAAGCGAATTGGGTCATAGGTAATCAACTTTGATTTTCAAATTCATAGTAAAGCTCTGGAAAAATAGCAACTTGATAGTCAATTTTAGGAAGGAAAGGCAAACTAATAACAACACACTGCGTAGTTTGTTTCCAAATTTCCAAGTTGTATTTCCAATGCATGCTATGGTATTTGGGCAAAGGTAAGTAAATAAGCTATCACAGAAAAAATTATGCAAAAATAAGTTGTTCCTCTATAGTCGAGCAATGATAGAAAATCACAAAAATCCCTTTAATGTCTATCTTTTGTGACACGGAAATTGTACAGTTTTTGTAGTGAGTTTAACCTAGTGTTGGTACGAATTGTATCAATCCATTTATCCCGGAGGAACTATCAGTTGACACTGACTGGTAGTCCGTGTGCACAGGGTTTAACGGTGTCATGTCAGACAGCGCCGGGCAACCAAACAAAGATAAACATGTCTCTGTCCTTCTCAAACCTTCCTACCAACGAAGAAGAAAAATTATAAAGCGTAGTTTACATGTCTTTGATTTGAGATGGGTGTATGTACGTTAGTGCGTGTGTGTGCCGATGTAGTTCTGTCGATGTTGTGGAGTAGACGTATTTTGTACGGCAGAAAGATAAGTTAGGATCTGTACCTTTTGCAAATAAGGGCCGGGTCACATTGGTCGTAAGACCGTCGTACGATCACAAAATGAGGGCATTTTTAGTCGCGCATGTGTCGTGCAAAAGTCGGTGTTTTGTTACCAAAGAGGTTGTCTTAGATCATCGTCGGCAGATGGTTCTGTCACAGTCTGCTTGAAAATCTGACGACATCAAAATCGTACGACGTACGACAAATGTGACCGTGCGGTAAGCACTGCGGTGTGGTGACCTTCGAGGCTGTCATCTGAAGCATGGATGACCTTCTCGTTACCCCCCCCCCTCCCTCCACTCAATCCGTCATGTAGAGTGCGTGTCAAAGTCATGTCCGTGACGTGTGCGGGCCGGCGGCGCCCCCAGACAAGCCGCATTCACTCCCAACCTCCAATTAGCAGCCACTGAAGAATGGAGGCAGGTCAAGGCGTGCAATTTAACGGTCCGCGCGCCCGCAAAATGAACCGAGAACGCCTCCCCAATGTCCCGTTACGAGCAGTGGAAGAAAGAGACGGAGAGAGAGAACTGTGTCTTGTTGTGGTGGTGACACGGAGGCGAGGGAGCGGAAAGGGCCCCCGTGTGGCCACAGCTCTCCACCAGAAGGGCTTTCACTTCTCTCAAGGGTTTTTATATCGGTCTGGAGTGGGATAAAGTTTACGTTATGCGGAGTTTGGATCAAGCCCAAAGCAGGAGCTCGCGCGTAGTGGGATTTCCCGTCAATTGGGTGATAATAGGTTAAGTACATGATAATTGGTTATTGGCCATTAGTTTTTTCACCCGTGTAATCGGGGCTATCAGGACTCTAGTCGGGCGTGAAGGCTTCACCTCTGTTCCGCAGAATCATCAGTTCATGCATCCGGTCTTCTGCCGTGCCTAAGATTCTGTTGGAGATTGCTACGCCAGTTCGCAAAAGAGGGAAGAAGAAAAAGACCTGGCAGATAAAGTACCCATTTTTATAGTAATTTTGGTACGGTGGGCTTCGAACCCAGGACCCACCGACATTGGACCCGGTCTTTTGTCGCGCCTCGCAATTAGCGTACCGTAATGAGATGTAAGTGATGTAGTACAAAGTGGCTGTATTTTTGGAGAAAACTAAATACGACAGCAAGAAGAATGGCCACCCGAGACCCCTCTCTCGCATTCTAAACAGAGCAGAGTGTATTATGTTAGCCTACCATTCTACCTCTGATTGGCACGCCTACAAAAACTGATCCGCCACAATGGAGATGTCAAACAGTGGGACATTTCATCGCCCATGATTGGCCGTGCAAGAATTCGCCTTTATGAAGGCTCCGACCACCCAGGAAGCTTGTTTTACCGACTGAGAGCAAACCTTAGCACACACCGTGCCACACACAAGGTGGTGGCTCGAGGAAAAAATCCCTGCTAAATCCAGCGGGGCGCGGGAGAAAGTACGCCGGGAGAACACCTCACGGCCCGCCGCCTGGCTTCTCCCAGCCGCGACGGTAGCGCCTCGCCGGGATGCCATCCCGGTCCTTGTCAAATTAGGTCGGCCACAGTCCGCTGCGTGTCTGAGATGTGTAAGCAAAGCTGAAATGGACGATGTGCTAATACAGGCGTATCCCATTCAATTACGCGTAAACCGACTCTTGAGGGCAAACGCTTAGTCTGTGATTGTGTTTCACTCGGCCATCAGCGGTGTGAGACTCGAGTGTGGAGAGCCCACTTCAGCAGAGGGTGTCTTCTCCGCGCGGCATTCTTGTCAGATTAGTCTCAGACATCCCACAGACACGCACCTATATTTTAATCCATATGTTTCTTTTCATAACTGGATAGAGACGGTACGCTGGGGAGCACTTGATCCAGGCGGGATCACTACAATCCTCTCGGTGCTCAACAAGGTGTGTCCGGCCGACCTGGCCGCGCGCGGCCCCGGTAAGACCAAGGGGGTTCGGGCCGTGTCGATCTCACACCGGACCCAGCCCTTCTCTCGCTCTTTCACGCCTCTTACCACCGTGCCACGCTCCAGCGCCAGCGCATCCCCCCGTCCGCCCTCCCGAAACAAGAGGGCTCTCATCCGAGCTGTTTACACCTTTTCATTGGAAATTTTAGCGCGTTCTGCTTCAACAAGAAGAGCACACCGTGCGCTGTAACGCGAGCCCGCTCAGGTGCGAGCCGCGCAGGAGGATTGTGTCAGGCACGTCTTCCCTTCAGAAAAAACGGACGGATTGTTTAGAAGGGGAGAGGGGGAAGACAACGGCAACCCACCAGCGACTCGAGAGAAGTGAGCCACTAATCTCAAAGGCACCATTGTCCGAATTGCTCATACCCAACAGCCGTTCAGTGGATTGCCATTAATGCCGCATTATCGTCCGTTTGCCGAAGCTTAGGGGCTCTGTCTCGAGTACGCCGTGAGACAGGATTTCACCATTGTGTCAAGTATCAGTGTAAAGTAGTTTGTAGAGACAGGTATAAAAGAACCATCACATACACATATATATTCATAAAATCAGAACCATTTCTAAAATTTATCAGAGATACTCGTATACCAGAATGGTTCGAGTTTCGCTGGCAGTGGTTGGTTCAGAGGTAAAGGGGGTGAGGTAGGCACCTGAAATGAAAATACCCGTCATTTACAGTACTTGGGTGTTGCTTTACAACAACACTTCAGCTGGAGGGTGAGCTCTCCAATTTTGTTGTGGATCGCCCTCTCCAGGCTAGGCCGTACACTCACTAACGTAACACGAGCGGTCCGATGTACTTTGTGTAGGTTAGGCCTGGATCCAAGGTTCGCCCCCGATGTTTATATGGGCCATATTTCGACAGGGCAACTCAAAACAGCGCACTGGTGGACGGGCTAATTAAGTTGTATACATCGCATTGTTTGTATGTTTTTCAAACTTCGCCGTGCTTTGCGCGCTTATCGTAGGTGTATCAGTGGTTGGTTATCTCACACGATCTCAGAGCCCCCTTTGGTCCCCTCCCACTCCTAATGGCGATGTCAGCGCCCAATCAAATGACTCGGCGGGCGACGGCTGACAAATTTGTGATGTCAACCACCTTGTTCGGCCCACTTGACTGTCGGGCCGCCCACAATTCCATGGGAGGCTGGTAGTGCATAAGGGACTTGGGTAGAGAGCTTACCTCACTCCCCAGTGTACACCAAATACAGGGGGAGCCGACTGGTTCCGCGTTTGGTTCTCCCAACAACACACCTTTAATCCCGGAATTACGGACCATTCAGACTTTTTTACCTCCCCCCTCGATCTGACCAGGTTGTGTTTGGTTTACCTTTTGGTCTACAGGAAGCGAACAGGTCTCCGTCTCAGATGGATCCCAAAATGTCGCTGAACAGTAAGACCAGCTTTACCGTGAAAGACATCTTGGACATGCCCGAGGCCAAGCGCCAGAGCCCCGACACCGGGTCTTCCCTCACCGGCAACATGGCCTCCGCCACCTCGGTAGGAAGTGCGTCCCACGCCGGCCAGATCTCGCAGGGTCCGTCGGCGCTGCCCCCGTACTACGACGCCAGCGAAAACCCGTACATGAGGTGGCTAGGAAGTGCGGAAGAGATGCAGTACAATTGTAAGTATATAGAGCACGTGTTTAAGTGTGCGTAACATTGTTCTAAAGTGCCTTATCGAAGTGCAGTATTCAGGACTTCCTGTCTCAGCTGTGGACTCTCAGGCTAGTTACACACCGGTGTCAGGACCATCGGGACAAACAGCACGGACAACTAAACAATATACACACAGTACCAGGACAAAACCTGAAATCACATCAACAAAACCTTCTCACTATCTTTCATTCAGGTTTAAACTTCGTTATATATATACTTCGTTACTTAAGTTCTTTCACATTGTGTTCATGATATGTCTTATGATATTTCAACGCTTGGTGTTTGTTTGTACTCTACAGCTTTGACACATATCGCGTCGTCTCAGAGCAGTCCTGGCTCGTCTACCGGTGCCGACACCCCGAGCACCGCAGACGCCAAGAACACGTCCGACAAGGTCGACTTCGACGACGAAGAGGACGAGGACGACGACGGCTCGACGACGGGGAGCGCGAACGACGGCACGGGGAACAGCAGCTCGCCGGGCGGGCAGGGCGACCAGCCCAAGAAGCGGAAGAGACGAGTGCTGTTCTCCAAGGCGCAGACGTACGAGCTGGAGCGGCGGTTTCGCCAACAACGCTACCTGTCCGCCCCGGAGAGAGAACACCTGGCCCGTCTCATCCGCCTCACCCCGACTCAGGTGAAAATCTGGTTCCAGAACCACCGGTACAAGTGCAAGCGTGCGCAGAAGGAAGGACACATGGACACCGGGCTGAACCCGCTGCCGTCCCCGCGCAGGGTGGCGGTTCCCGTGCTGGTACGGGACGGCAAGCCCTGCCAGCCGACGGTGACGTCTTGTAACGGGTACATGAAGCCCGTGGACAGTATGCTGACCGGCATGAACATGAACATGCACCACTCCGCCATGCAGACCATGCAACACATGCAGCAACAAATGCAGCCGCTTCAGACTATGCCTTACCAATACCCCATCATGCCCAACTCTTCACTCTCCACATCGTACGGCACTTGGGCATGGTGAAACACCATCATAAAGAAGAAAAGTTCAAACGCTTCACAAAACTTTTCCAGGGAAAAGTAGACTAACTTTATGTGACGTTATAAGATGAGTTGCAGTATGTGTAGTCGGCCCAAGAGCTTGTTGCAATAGACACGAACGAGTTGAACGGCATCAGAAGAGTCCTCGAAATATTTCATAATCGTGACTCTCTGTCTCTCAGCGTCCCCCCACAAGTTTGTGTGTGCGGAAATTCGCGACGACTCGCTGACAAAAAAAGGTACTCTTGAATGTTTTCTTCGTTTTCATACCGCAGCATCTTATAAGGACATGGACTATAGAGTGAGGAGTGGGTCTGTTGTTGGCCACTCGTCCACCTGAGTGGAGAACTCTTGTCAAAACAGAAAACCCTTCATAACAATTGTTGATGTGCCAAGTAAAGAAAAAGTTCCACGTACGTAACAGGTGTACAGTTATAACAACAGAGAACGGCTTTGGTTAAGGTTCTAATAAGTAAATTATGTGTATAACTTTATTTTTTGTCTCTCTTTACGTTTGTGTATCCTTGTAAAGAATATTTCGTGTTGTAAATTATGTACATGGGTTTTTGCGGTTGATTCTTTGTTTTTCGGGCGAGCCGAGATGTACGTAAGCCTTTAAGCTGGCCTTAGCACACAAAGGGCTAGGGCTCCGAATAATCTATACCATTTGATTCTTTCCTCTAATTCTAAACAGTTACCTATCCTTACTGCTTAACGTCTCGTTGGAATAAAGAGAGAAATCTTGCTGACTTAAAAAATACTGTTTGCGGCGTCCTTTTCTCCTCGTTCAAAGCACAGGGCCGCCAGTGTAAACTTTGCCAAGGCATATCTCAGAAGACGAGCCCGCATTCGCACAAAGACTTAAGTATGGAAGCAAATTGGTTCTCAATTGATCTATTCAAGCGGTGGCGGGGAAGGACAACCCGGCCCTCCAAAAATTCCACTTGTGTGTGCCCGTGTCGCGGCCCGGCTTGCATACGCTGGCGGCCCCCGCTAACTAGCTGGTTCAACAATCTTGTTTGAGCTTGGTCAAGTTCCCCCAACAAACCGCCCTGCCCCCGAGGAGCATACACGTGGCGTCCGGTCGCCTTCTACGGCACTTCCCCCTTCTTAAACTCACCGTAAAATTAATATTACATCACCTTATTGTCGTGTGCATGTCCCTGATATTAATGTACCCTAACTCTGACCTCCGGACGGCCACAATATGCTTATTTGCATTGCGCCGTAGGGCCATTTCATGGAAGCTGCCTCAAAGGCCAGGGCTTGTCTTTCTTCCGTATCCGGTCCTTTTGTGGTTACATAGACTTGAAAATACTTGACTTGAAAGGAAGAGAATATATTACAGTCTCCTAAGAAGTAAGAATCCATTTACAAAACCTTCCAGTCTCCCAGTCCGCGTCGTTGAGATTCAAATTATATTCAGTACAAGGTTTTTTTGTCAACGTTTAAGCCTGAGGTTGTTACTTGTGGGAGAACATTGTTTTGTCTTGCTGCTTTCTAAGAAACCTAATATTCAAAACATATCGAAATTACGTAAAAAATACCTTTGTCCCTGTATTTGCTTTCGGCAAAAAAGGTGTGAGCCTTTTTTTAGATACAATAGGAACACTTGAATTCGATAATTCGATTTTCCTGTGGGCAATGTGTACCGTCACACTGAAACTGTGCTGTGTTTTTAATCGACATTCGATACACCAAAATGTAAAAAAATGTATCAAATAGTCGAAACATGAGTTTCCCATTTCAGTTTCTTCTATCTCTTAGAACTTGAATGACGAAAATCTATTATCTTCTGGTGTGAAATAGTTGCAACGGATATAATATAGCAGCTTACACAGTATTTTCTCTAAACAAAATTATATCAGCAATGTATCAAAACTAGTACTGTGCAAAGTGCCACAAATGGATAATGAATCCACGCTCTCTCAAATAGAAAACATGCTTCCTATATGGAGACTTACACGAAGGTTTAGTTCAATGTCTGCACATACCGTACTGTGGTTACATATGCACATATGCACTCTGACTCAGTGACTTTATGAATGCCACTAATGGACCTCTAGAATATTCTCCCATATGATACACAATAAAAGCAAAAAAAAAAGAAACTATTTGAAGACAGCATTTGTGTCAACGGAACAAGTGTTACTGCTTTCGCAATCAAGAGTTGCAAAGAAAGGATTCAACTTCTACTAGATAATTAATCATTATGGCAAAGATCTATATGCAAAGGATATGCTTATTCTGAAATCAATAAGCTTTAGTATAGAATAGAAAACATTCTCATGAAAACTAAAACTGTTTTTAATGCTTCTTGTATTAAAAATTGATACGATTAGTTTGTTTCTTTCGATGCTCACTGCAGTGTTTAAATGCCCCTGTCACTTTGGAAATAGCAAAATGTGCAGTATGTGAAAAAGACTTGAAAACTGATGATCTATGATCTTGTGCATTTGTATGTTATTCTCACATCGGACGGAAAGCCGGACTCCTGCCATAAATTATCTGTGTTCCAAAAAGTAACGTTAGATAGATTCATCAGGTTGGTGAGTGATTGAATGGCAAAGTTCTTTAACGCTTGTTTCAATTAACCAGAGCCACATAACGTTAGATAAAATGGCGTTGAGGGAACGACTGCAAAGCAAGTGGTTTTACAATAATGATCAACTCTCTGGTTTAATTGGAAGCATAAAACTAATCATGAAATTTTTGTTTCTGTTTTCTTACACCATTTTGTTCACATGAACTGTTTAAAACCCTGGCACCTATATTTGGATATTTTGTAAATAAACATGAATAAAAATAGTTCTTCTAGATGTATAAATGTTGATTCGAAAAACTCAAGACTTTATAAACACAATGTAAGAATCGAGTGCTGACTTGAGCCATGTTTTGTTTGGAAAAATTTGAGATGGTCATTTGCTACATATTGTCCTTTATGTTATATACAAGAAATGTTCTTATATTTGTTTGAATTGTAAAGCCTACTGCGTTCTGGGCGACAAATCTGTTCTACTTTGCGATTTAAATTTGTACCGGTTTACAAAGAAATGAAGTCTGTTTATGTGAGGAATAATTCCTTAAGTAGGGGGATGAGTAAGAAAAAGGTTTGAAGGATAGCAGGGGTTCCTTAAAAACCTTTTGTCCGGCCTGTTGACCACCGAGTTGACCAGGTGTTGGAACTGACCATTGACCACCATCTGTTGTCCGTGCCTCTAATTAAGACGACCAGTTCATTAGTGTAGTAAAGAGATTGGTGCTCAAATAAACCTTCTTTATTTGAACGCATTTGAAATTATTTGAAACATGTGAAAACACAGGGCGTATATAAAGCGAGCATGCCGAGTTCTAAATGTCATAAGTACAGAAGAATATTGATTGAAATAACAAAAATGACGTGTATGTATATTAACCACCAAACTTCCATGAAGAAGCTTCTAATCCACCGATGGGGGTTATTCTAACTGTAAATAAAGCAAGACAAGAAGAGAAAGAACAGATCTGATACATTGAAAAGAAAAGATTATGCTAACGGTAAATACCATGATCCAAGATTAGTTTTTCTAACACTAGAAACACATACAGCTACAGAGATACGTCGATGAAGGTCAGACATCCAGGTAATGAGATACGTGTACATAAGAAAACAGCTACTCAAGCAACTGAATACATTTACAAAAAAATAATAAATAGATTTTTCAAAATCTACCCGCAACAGTTTCCTTGTGTTAAGAGTTATGCCGTGTGTTTCCAATGCGATTGTTTCTCAGTTCACGGATATTCTGCTGTTTTGTGAGTATGTAAGAAACAAAATATTATTTCAAGTGACTCAGTTTCCATGTTGCGACAATTTTGGCGAAAGCCCCGTCGTGGAAAAGATGGGTTTATTACTTAAGAGATTTGTTTAGAAAGGTCAGGGAATTGAAGGAAGGGAAAATGAAAAGGTGGCTACGCGGGGAGTGGACGGAATCTTGCGGGGGCACCGTGTGTTGAGTGACGGCCCCACACCAGGCCTGTGCTCACCGCAGCGACTTCATCTGACCCACCGCTGAGTCACATTTAATATCCTTCAGACGTAATCACACCCAGACATGTAATCCGCCGCGTTACTAGTACCCTCTTTTTGCGTCAGGCTTGAAAAATTGGCTGGGGGAAAATTGAACAAGATTGGAATATAATTTTCGGGGATTATGAGAAAATTACGTCGATGAATAGGTAGCACCGCTCTCCAATGGTTGAAGACATACACTTCAGCTAGCTGTTACACGGGGATACCTGTGGCGTTCCACGCGATCGGTTCCCACTTTATTCCTTAATTTGTCGATAATTTCCGTAATACCCAGTTTCGACAGGATTCTCTTTGGTGGTAAATGACTCCAAATGGGTTGATTCGCCCATCGGTTAGTGACAGTTGGTGAAAAGACCGCCGTTTTTGGCCTCTGTGATGTAAATTTGCCAGTCTTTTGGTGATTTTCTACTCTACACGTCGAGGGTAGTACTTAAGGCCCATCAGGGACGACTGCGCCGACGGATAATCCTCCAGTAATCGTCGAGGTGAACTTTTACAAAGACTTAATTCTTATTTTTTTATTTGTGGATAAATTACCTCCCGGTGTTGTTGGTGAGCCCCCACAGTCGAGCCTAGCACCTCGCCCGAAAGTCTAAACAACAAACAAGATACGGGGTCGACTGATTAGCACTGAATTCTGTGTATGAACAAATTTCTCTGTTGAAATTAATTTTCCTCGTTCATTGTTCCCCGGTGACTCGTCTCTGTGGCAGAAGTGACAAGGTATTTCGGGCTGACACAACAAACAAAAGGGGGACAATCTAAAGCCTGTACAAGCGGCGGGGCGGGCTGTGTTATGTTGTGTGTGTCTTGTGATAATGGCGTTGTCATTGGCTTATTCTTACCGACGTCAGGACAACAAAGAGAGCTCTCGGTTCGATTCGGTCACGCCTTGCCGAATATGTCCTCGCTCCCGTTTCAGGTGGTATATTTATGGCTGTCTCGTGATTTTTCATCGTCGACCCGCCGGACGCGCCCGACAACTGCCGACAACCCCCGACGTCGTTTCGGGCTGTCGCGGTCGAAAAGAACACGACAGTTTGGACGTGGAAGTTCTCAGTGCTTGTTTGCGGGTTGCCGTACCGTCAGGTTGGGAAATGGCGGTGCATTGTTCGCCCCTCTCCCGACCAGAACCCGGACGTGATAGCGTGTCTGACGGGAGGCACAAAGGGCATGGCTGCGAACAGAATTAGCTCTGCAAATAAATGTATCTCGACCTAAAAGAAAAAATGCTCCCAACATGCTTCTAAAATGAATCGTACTTATCACTGACACTTCGCAAAACTCATCAGTTTGCTTCGCTAGAATTCTGGAAACAATTCGTAAAATGAAGAGAGAACTGCAAGCTAAAATAATGTGTTTTTTGGGGGAGGGCGAGTCGAGTTATGTGTCATGTATGGGGCAGTCGACCGGGTCATTTCAAATTTGTTGGTTCGGCTCTCTGCGCTGTTTACCGATGTTTGAAGACCGGCATTGTAACGATGTCGACTGAAGGGCCTGAATAGGTTCTTCAGCCAGAAAAACATAGTATGCGTAGTAGCTATTGACTGACATTCGCACAGAGTTCCGCTTGAAAGGCATGCCTGAGTTTACCTAGCGCATAGCTGACAATATTGAGAGGCAGCCTCTCTTCTGTATTTCTATATGGCAAATTCTTACATGATGTATAATTGACGTAAGTGGCATTTTCCGTGGGGACTTGTACATACTTGCACATGTGATGAGCGATTGAAGTTTCAATGTTCGCTACTAAAACAACAAATTGATGAATGGGATGCCTTGTCCCTTTCTAGTGAGAAAAAATGTCTCTCAACGCAGTTTCATGTGAACATGGGTTTTGGGTCTCCACAAATGTCTGCACGGTTTTTGCATCTTGAATAACGCGTTGACGATACTGATATTGACTAGGACTAGAAAAATCGCCTGACAAGCGAATGAGAGTACATTGTGCCAGATCATTGTAAACAGCGTGATATTTAGTGCTCGATCGCGACCGCCTTTACCACTAGTTCATACTCGCTTATATAATTCTCGAATGTATACACAAAATAGCCAGCACGACCAACTTAGAAAGGGGCCTGCAAGCTTATAAAATAATAGATATATCTGAAGATATAAAGCATCCATAATATATAATGATAATGCATGCAGCTAAATAACAAATATCCTGGACTCATGCGCATGATGTGTACAAAATAAGTCGCCGAGAAGCTTTTTTATGTCACTCCACAACTCTGAAATATCTACAATCTATATTGTCAAGGTACTAGTATAATAAAAAAATTGAAACAATGTATATACAGAATATGCTAAAACGAAAACACAATGTATTCATATCAAAATATTTTACGGTAGGTATCCAGTAGAATAAATGTCAATAGGTTGCTGTTTTCAATGTGATTCACTACATTGTAGTACTGTTGTGCTATTATATACCAGTGCTATATTCGGATGAATGCAATTGTATTCATAAAACAAACTCAACATTTTCACAATTGATTTTTTTCAATGTTACATCTTTATTATTATGTCAATAAGCTGTATGCGTACTATTTTTCTGCATTCTTTCTCTAGTATATCATAGAAGAACTTTATTGCACGACGAATGTACATGGTGCAATGTATGGCAACGACTATTGAACAGTAGTACAAAAAAAGGGTATAGAATGAAACAACACCCTAATTACTTAACATCAAGTGCTAGTATATATATAGTACACAATCAAGTAGGACTAATCATGAGTTTCGGCATTTTCTAGGTTATCATACCCAGTGTGTCCCTTGTGGTTTGAGTCCGGCATTCTACTGTGTATTTTCATCGAAATTTAGAAAAATAAAAATGCCGCCGCACGGTACAGTCTCTGCCGTTCTGCGTGTTTGGTAAGGTTCTCTGTAAGGATTACCTCATGGCGTCTTCTCCCAGACACGGTTCTCAGCTGAACAGGGACAGGTGTATACACCTTGGTGTCTCGCCCCATCAGGTAAGATCCCAAGACATTCAGGTAAGTTGAGAGTTTAAGACGGCCGGTGTAAACCATGACAGGGAAGGTTGGCTGACTTGAACTTAACGCCCTTTGCACATGTCCCATTAGCGGACGCTCAGTTTATTCCGACCCGATTTTCTAAATCCCGCAGAAAAGCTGCTAAGTCTAAGTTAACTTGGGTAGTTGTGAGACACGTTTCGGACGACACTGACACTTCTAGTGAGGTCACACGCGCGGCGGAGGGAGAGAATTGTGCACCTGTTGCTGGCTGTGCTACCTGACTCGGCCACCTGTGGAGCTCAGGACGCGCCAATTTTCGTGCTTTTCTGTCATCGCTATTGTGGCGGGAAAGTTCAAGGTATCGTGCCATGCTGATGCCGTGGTGGTGACGGATACACGACGTATGGCCCTGGGTAGTTTTTGTTTTGCGGTGTTTTTTGTAGCGCCGGGAGGCGGTGGGATGTAACTCTCTAGGCGGAGTTGTACCGTAGCGACCCCAGCGGCGGCCTAGACGGCCTGTTGGCCCGGGTCACCCGAGCTGTTGTCGGTAATGCCTGCGGCCTACTACCCTTGGGTTACGTTACCAACCCCAACAACGTAAAACAACACTGCGCCACCCTCACCCCCTTATCCACCGGTAAGGTATACTTGACACAACGACCAGGTAACGTTAATACTCCCCGGGATAAAAGGAACCCTTCACTTCAGCTTATCCGTTAGTAATAGAGCTGATCGGGGAATACAATCGACTTGTCAACCGCGAGGCGTCTGATAACCGCCCGCCGGGAACTCCATTGTTTCTGAAGAGGCGAAGATAAGGGGAAACAAGACGCCCACTTTGTCACAAGTTGTACCACTTTAGAAATTAAGAGGGATTTTTGTCAGCTGAGCTAGGTCGTGTTGTTCTTGAGGGGACTCTGGAGCAAGGTGTTCGACCTCAGTTCAACATCGTGTGTGCCGATATACAAAAAAAAGTTTTGCTGGAAAAGTTTCTTCCCCAGAATTTCTTCTGTGTGTACAAACTAACAGCGTGCCCAAAACAGAGCAAGAATAACCCATAATATACAGTAAAAGTATAACAACTGGTCCCAAATAAACTTGTGGTGTAAGATATTCGACACGTTTGTATCTGTGAGTGCTCAAGTGGTTATAGCCAGGACCCTCTGTGTGTGTCTACATCTCCAAAAGATTGGCGCGGGCTTTTTTAATTGAAACTCAAATAGGACGGTTTTATTTGCAGAGTACTTGGCATAGCGATGTTGTGCACGATGGAAGGTGCAGGGGCACACGCACCCAGAGATCCCCCGCCCGCTTCAGGGTGGTCAAACCGCGGAGTGGACTATCTCTGAAAGGGTTAGCTGGCTCGGATAGAAGGGATCTATAAGCGAAATCAGCCGCTGTCCCAGTGGTATTAGGGTGAATTATTAGGTAGATACGCTACAAACTTATTGCCTCCTTCAAAACAAATGAGTCGTAAATCAGGTAAACACTCCGAAACTGCCCGCCACAAATCTTACTAGTCCTTTACTCGTCAAAAAAACACGTACACACATACAAACACTACAACATTCCGTCGCGCACAAGGTGTGATTTTTGTGTGTGTGTGCAGTAGTTGTTTCATCGATCAGTCCGGTGAGGTCTAAGTTCCAAATTTCGGCGATCTTTGTTCAGCCTGTGTGACGTTTTTGTGAAAGCATAGTTTATGTTCTGACGTGCCTCTATGCGGGTTCGTGCTGGCTGGCTGATAAGTCGGGAGATAGAAAGCCAACCCACGGATTACGCGCCGCTATTATATGTTTACTCTCTAGCTAGGATACTAGAAACAGTCTGGCATCCCCCAATTCACTAACGGTACACACGCATACAATGGCCGCGGCTAGGCGGGCTTAGCTTCAACACCACAGATTACAGATCTGAGGGGGGGAAATGGCGGGAATTCTCGCTCGTCTGACAGAAAAGCACGACAAATCCAGGTTTGATCAGATTTTTCGGCGGGACGTTTGTTGTCGAGTCTCTCACCAAAGGTGCTAATCTCAGGTTAATTATTTGATGATTTTCTTTACCGTAGGCTCGCTGCTTGACCCTTGCATGATATCGGCAGAGTGTTTATCCAGCGATACGGCCTTTGTCTCGTGTCTTGATTGGCGTATACTCTTTACAATGGGATCCCAGACGATAGGACTCTTCACAAAAATGTTTGTTCTCAGTAAAACGATTTTTTTCTCCTCATTTTAATATTTTTTTCGGTACCACAGTCACAAACATGGATATACGTGTGATAAAATGTTGCAGAGCGAATTGTGGGATATTTGTGGGTGAGTTGAAATGTCTTCACAGGCAAAAAGCTGAAGCGCAAACGAATAATACCGGTGAGAAAACACGAGGAGATCTCCGAGTGCTTGTTCACCCCCTCGTGGTGCGAGTTTGTCCAAACTCTACTACACGATAATGGGTCGCGATAGAGAGAGAGGAACAACCGGCCTGAACAAACCCTCTGTCATCCTCTCTTGAGCCGCTACAAAGGTTGAAGTGGCAGCAAACATAGTTCGATCTTCAGCCTCTGACAGATCTCCTAAACGCTCAACTTTTTACACAATCGTCAAGACAAAGTTTCCTCGCCGAAAAAGTTTCAATCCACGGATGCATGCTAAATTTGTGGCATTGTAAATTCTGTCAATTGTTATCGCTCTTTGCAGTCGTAAACAACACTCCCTGGTCCTAAAAGACACATAATTAAGCCCAAGTGTTTGTTACATATACGGCTTCATTTTCGAGGCCCTTATCAGTTGACTGTATCAAGCACTGAGCCCTAGATAAGGGAACGCGGCAGAAGGGGGCAGCTCAGCAATGTTTGCTCGGTTGAAATGCCTGTTTTCATTTGTGGATGAATTTGTTACAGAGCTGTGCCCTCAGCCACCCGGAGTTAAGCTCCTCTCCCCAAAAATAGTTGGGCAAGTGGCGGTGCGTGTGGACCAGACGACATTTTACATGCGCCCCTCCCGAAAACAAGCAATCATAGTATAACGGTACGTGTAAACCAGACGTGGTAGACGCTCCCCTCCTCAGAGATACTAGTAGTTGGTCTGTAGCGGTACGTTCAAACCAGGCGACGTTTCGAAGTTCGTTAATTCCTCTCCCTCAAAAATACTTGGGCTATAACGTCAGCGGTAGGCGTATAATGTTCAAACGACATTTAGGAAAGTAGCAGGGAAGGAAAATTTTAACCGAAAAACATTTCCCTTGGCCAGTTTGAATCCGGACTGTATTGCCAATCGGATGGTTCTCTCTCAGTTCCATGTCTTGCTGAAATGATGGAGCACAATGCAATAATATATGTATATGATATCGATATGAAATCTTTCAGTGCCCACATAATCTATATGATACTAAATGTTAGTCAATACGAGTTGGATGGGACTGAAGTTAACTGTTTGAAAAAAATGTCTAAAGCAATTTATATTAATACTAAATTGTGCGCTGAGTGTTAAGATGCCACAAAACTCGACCATCCATTTGCAGCTTGATCTGTAGCTGTATTTATGGTGTTTGTCGAATTGTCCCTCAGAGTTTTCTCTGATATGACGCACGGATGTTACACGTACGAACGTGACTTGAGTGCTGCGAAGCACTGAAAAGACCTTTTAACAAAAGCACCACCTACTTCATTTCTTTGCAGCAACATTCTAAGACCAACCACGGCACTCGAGTATGCCGGGTTTATTTGATTCGAGAAGCACTCACTTTACTGTGAAACAATTCTGAGAAGTATAAGTTATATAATTTTGGTTGTATTTTCCTCAACACGGACACGATGCATGATCATGGAAATGCTACACACTGATGATGAAAAGTGATGGAATAGTCTACAAAATAGCGATGTCTTTTTTTGTGTGTGGTGCTTTAAAAAAAGCACATGTGAGTTTATAGTAGTTGCTGTGCTCAGTCTGAGCTGTTGTGTGCACAGTGTCGGGCACTAAAACCGTTCCAGGCGAGACTGTCACGTCCTCTAGCCACTGATTACTATTCCCGCCATTGTCCCCAGGTGCCGATGTTTAGATTTAGGAGATTCTTTCTAAGGACGGCCACTTCACTGCCAAATAAAGTACCAGAGGTGTGCTGACAGAGACACACCTGTCCTGGTTACAGCTCGGTTTTGCCGCCCGGGGGTTCAGATAAAGGTCCTGTTTGTTCCAGACTCGCCCCCCTCCCATACACCTCCCTCCCCCCACACAACTTGGTTTCACTGCGCAGGCGTGCTATCCGGGCATTCGACCAGGTCAAGTGGAATTTCTATTTAGGCATTATAAGCTTGCCCAATACAGCCATCACTGTCGCTGTTATCAGGCTGAAGTGACAGATGCTGTTTGCTACACATGTACTTTGTACCAGGTGAATCGATACATGTTGACACACCTTGCTGAGATGATAAAAGCACAGGTGTGTGCACCAAGGGAGGGGGAGGGGGTATTCGCTCATGGACATACCAGACAGTCGTAAATAATTCAAGAAAATAGAATTAATGAATAGTTCTGTGACAGCAAGAACATCTGTAGGTGAACTGGACAAAAATGGACTTGTCTATTTTACAATTTTGTATGTACGACTACAAATTCACATGTCGTCTAAGCAAACTAAACTTATGAAGGACATCTTCCAGAAAAAAAACTTTATTGTCGACCGTCAACATGTGAGTACAAAGTGAGAAGTGCCTAAATTGTCGCTGTCGTCTGATTCTGTCAGAAAATGACGTCATCATGATAAAACAGACGACACGGCCCGTGCCCGTGTGGCGTTAGCCTGGATTTCTCCCTCTCTTTACCCGATGGTGGAATTTCAAGTGGCTAGGAAGGCCGGAATGTTAAGAACTTCTCACACATGGGGAGCCAAACTTGATAACACTTTGTTAGGACGGGGGTCTTTCGGCCGCCGCGCACTTCATCATTTTGTCGTTTGCGGCAAAAAGTTGTGAGCAAACAAACGGATGCCAGAAAGAGGGTTACATCTACGATTTCAAGGAGAGGCAGAGAAGAAAATCGAAGTTTTAGAGTCCATAATACATCCCAAAGTTCACCCAACGTGTCCGGGCAAGGCTTTTTACAAAGGCACCGCCAGCCGACCTCTGAAAAATGTGTAAATTTTACATAATTTCTCTATCAACGGAACCTAAGGAAGGCCCAAATGTCGTAGGTAAACGGGGAGATCAGCGTTCCACTCGACCCCTCGTATCAAAAACCTCCTTACACCTCTTATGTTGAAGGCAGATGACGGTCGGGACAAATACCAACAGAAGGCGTGCAAATATCTCCACTTAATAAACACCGCGAACACCTTCGGGAAAAAAATATCTGTCCTTTTGGACCTTATTGTTGCGTTCTATTTTTCTCTTCGCACTATGACCTCTCGTAGGTGGTACTAGCGGGGCATCAATTGCGAGAGGTCGCCAGCCTGCTGTCCTGTACTAACGAACAAATTCCGGCCGGCGCTTCTGAAGCCAAAGTCCCGATCTAACTCGACTGACACAGGGGTGAAATTTCGCCATCGATTGGTACACAGTGCAAAGATACTTGTGGGGACGAAAAGAACGCTTGACACAGACGCATAGATGACATATTTTCCAAAGCTGCCGTTCCTTATCTGGTGTTAAGGTGTTGGCACGCTACTTCAAACGGTTGGAGCAGGTTAATGATTAGACTTGAATCATGCCGGGGCATCAGGGGGTCAAGTAGATTACCTGACTATTATAGAGCAGTACGTGGAGCTCAGTTCAAAAGGACACAGCTGGGATTTAAAGAGAGAAAAAAACACTGTTATTCCCAATTTCTTTCACAGCGTTGTTTCCTGAGAATCTATATACAATGCGCAATGCTACAGAGTCGTCCACTAGTACACACAAGAAAATAATGAATTCCATACCAAGAATATGAAGCCATCTTGTACAAATCTTGTCCACACCTGTAAGATAAGGAGCGGTTGTTGGGGGTGAAAATATTAATTTTTAAATTTGGGAAAGACAAATATACCTTATAAATATACAAATATAAGATTAAAAATTACTCAAAGCACCAGGATTACACAAAATGCAGCACTACATTCAAACACTACTTTGGACTATTTCTGGTACATTTTCTAGTCCAGTCTTTAACAAATACGAACGGACGGAACATATAAAGAACACATGTAAAACACGTGAGCATTTCTTCAATATAGGAGAGTAAAGAAAATATGCACGCGTTGTCTGGTCCATTTTACTATCAGTATCGTCTCTTGCTATGTTTTTATGTTCACATAATCTATATTTCAATCAAAAACAGCGAGAGGTGATATAAATACACATTTGAACAATTTTGGTCAATTTGAAGCTAACTCAGTATATACATTTGACTATGAGAATGCTATCTGTGTTATACAGTTCCAGTCACATGAAGATATTGAATCTTCTTTATGACTGCCATGGAATATGAAAATAGCGCCATGAAATATAAGCCAGACGTTTTTATTGCGTTACCTCTCATAAGAATAAAATACCTCTTTATAGAATAGCGGAACGTCAGTATGATATGATGTGTAAATTTGCACAAACTGTGGCAAATATAACAAAACAACGTTGTGCACAGAAAAACAAGAGGGGAAAATTCAGTGCCATTTTGTTACACTGTTTCGTTGCACAGAAGATATAGAAACCCGGTAAAGTATTACATGGCGGACATCAACAGGTGGTTGTAATAATACAAACGTTCAGACAGGCGGCGCTGCTACACATGCTACATCGGAACATTTGTCAAAGGCTTCCTACTTCGTTGTTGTAAGTCAAGTATCGTCATTTAAACGCATGGCTCATAATCATTCAAACGATGGATTGAGTACTACCGTTGATTTCTGCCAGTTGATGTCAAATTTTGTAAACAGTACAGATCATGTGGCCGACAATGACAATTTACTCTTATCCAGAGAAAAAAAATGAGTTCTGCCACTTACCTGTCATCACGATAGGTTATGCGCGCCACCTAGCTTGCTTTGCAAGTGACACATGTCAGTGAACTTTTAGAGAACCTTTGGACTAACTGAATTTTGTGGCCGATTCTTTTTCGCTGGCGTAGACAAGTTCGACCTTAAACATGTCTCTGTTGAATCTCAGCGATGTCATGTGGCTGTGTGCTATTTTTAGACTTCAAAGAGCAGGCCGGCAGGTTCAACAATACAGGTTTTTCCATAGACCACTGACGTGTTACTAATCAGTACACTTTGCTCGAGATCTTCACCAGGATGGGACGTCAATCAAACTACGGTCGTCGTCGCACTTTCTTCGCTGTTCTTGTTCTTGTCTGTCTGTCTAGCGGTAGAGATGGAAGGCGAGGGAGACTCGTGTCCGAAGCAGATGTCGAACAGCAACGTCAACAACATCACGGTGGTGGCTCCGTCCGGACCGAAGGGCGACACGGGCTCGCCGGGCCCACCGGGCGGTCAGGGGGAGAAGGGAGAGGCGGGCCGTCCGGGGAAGCTGGGGCCGTACGGACCGGAGGGACAGAAAGGTGACAAGGGGTCCCCGGGACAGAAAGGCAGCCGAGGCGCTGAGGCGTTTGGCGGCGGGGCTGTTTACATCCGCTGGGGGCGGACGTCGTGTGAGGAAGGTACGGGCACGGAAACGGTGTACTCTGGGCTCGCTGGCGGAACGCTCTACAGCCAGACGGGAGGAGGCAGCAACTATCAGTGCCTTCCCGCAGACCCGGAGTGGGGTGCATACATCGACGGGGTCCAGGGAAGCAAGTCCTACATGTACGGCGCGGAGTATGAGATCAACCCAAACGCGCCGGCGTACGACCGGGCTACCCTGCACGACCGTGACGTGCCCTGCGCCGTCTGCTACAGTCTCTCCCGCCGCTCACAGCTGATGATCCCCGCCCGCACCACCTGTCCGGACGGCTGGACACGGGAGTACGGAGGCTACCTGATGGCGGCGTATCACGGTCACGCCGCCCGCTCGGTGTTTGTCTGCATGGACGGGGAGCCAGAGGTGTTACCCGGGGGAGAGCGGGACCAGAACGGCGCGCTGTTCTACCTTGTGGAGGCCCGCTGCGGCGCGCTGCCCTGTCCGCCGTACGTCGAGGGGAGAGAGCTGCCGTGCGTCGTCTGCACAAAATAAACATGCTATACGCAACTGTGAATGTGCTGCAACTAGAAGATGATTTTCAAAGCATAATCAATGACGTGGTGGGAAACTTCATTCTTCACTGAGTTTTGGTTGACGTTTGATTCTTTCGAAGAAAAACAGCAACAGCCTCAACAACCCAACGGTTTTATTGCGTTACCTCTCATAAGAATAAAATACTTCTGTATAGAATAGCGGAAGGCAAGAATGATATGATACGTAAATTTGTAATTTTGCAAATATAACAAAACAATGTAGTGCACATGAAAACAAGAGGGGAAAAGTCGTTGAACTGTTTTGTTGCACAAAAGATATAGAGACCCGATAGAGTATTACATGGCCGACATCAACAGGTGGTTGTAATGATACAAACTTTCAGACAGGCGGCGCTGCTATACATGCTACATCCGGACGTTTGTTATGCTCTGCAAAAGAATCCTACTTCGACATCTTGTAAGACAGGTGTAAAGCGTATAGCTCTTAATCATTAAATGGTGGATTTAGTACTACATGTACCATTGATTGCTGCCAGTTGATGTCAAATTCGGTGGCCGGTGCACACCACGTGGCCGACTACGACTTCTTGCATGCGAATTACAGTTGACTTTTGGTACGCACTCAGTTTCTAGTATCCTGGCAGATTATAAGCGCCACATAGCTGGTGTACTGCAAAGCAAGCCATGAATAAGTTTTCCGCTGGCGTCGGCAACTTTGGCTGTAAACATGTCTCTGTTCATTGTTCTATGATTTAACATGATTGTATAACACTTGAAAAGCAGTTTGGTAAGCAGAATTCAGCGCAATTTTATGCGCATACAATGAGCTGCAACTAGAAGATGATTTTCAAAGCATAATCAATGACGTGTTGGGAAACTTCATTCTTCACTGAGTCTTGCTTAACGTTTGATTTTTTCGAAGAAACAACAGAAACCTTAACAACAAAGAAAAAAAGACGAGTCTGCCAGGATTCGAACCTGGAATCTTCTGATCCGTAGTCAGACGCGTTATCCGTTGCGCCACAGACCCTTCATGAAAATTGACCCTTCACTCAAAATCTTCTTCGTCAGCTGAATAGAAATATTCTGCAAGGGGAATAAATATGGGCTGTGTCTAACCTTTAATTAACGTGTCTTCTTTCCATTCCAACTCTTCATGCTTTGATAACGTGAAAATCAGTCACAGTAAGACGGACGTGATCCAACAAGATTCAACACACAGTCACACACCGTGACACGCGCACAGACGCACAAACGAACACATAAACACATGCACACATACAGACACACACGTATAGACACACACACACACACACACACACGTCCGGACACACACACATACAATCCACACAATTCAGGAGTACTATGTACCCCTGCTATGTTGACTATTCTTAATAAAATTGAAATTGAAATACGTACAGACACACGCACGGACACACACACACACACACACACACACACACACACACACACACACACACACACACACACACACACATGTACAGACACTCGCGCACGGACACACACACACACATGTACAGACACTCGCGCACGGACACACGCGCGCACACACACAGACACACGATAACACGTGATTTGAAATCACCAACTCGATATTTTCGTCAATGATTGTGGAAAAATAATTAGACGATTGCGAAAGTAGCTGATAACCGTTAGGTAGGTGCCCTTTTATTCACGAAGTGTATTTTGTCATCAGTACTAGTGTACTAGGTTTCTTTGATAAGCTTAACTTTATATTAATCCATAGTAACAACTTTGTGGCAGTGAATGTCTTAGCTATAGACTTATTTAAAAAAAAATTATACTTTTAAATTTAAAATTTGCCGCGACCCGGGATTGAACCAGGGACCTTTAGATCTTCAGTCTAACGCTCTCCCAACTGAGCTATCGCGGCTGATGTAGTGAACTACTTGTCTTTCTTTCGTTACTTGTCTTTCTTTCGTTTGTTACTTTTTGTTGTATTTTTACATCTCAAGTTCGAGTAAAACTGTTTTTCAAGCCAATTATGATTATAACATCTATCTCTAAGGGTCTGTGGCGCAACGGATAACGCGTCTGACTACGGATCAGAAGATTCCAGGTTCGAATCCTGGCAGACTCGTGAGCTTTTTTTTCTGTGGTTTTATTTTTTTTATTTTTATTTTCCGTCATTTTTATACAGGGTAACCCAATTCAGTGATGGCACTGCTTTTCAACGGGGCCCTGTATTACACAGCACAATACAACAATCACATACAAATAATAACATTAGCGTACAAAAATTATACAATAAATAATTAGAATGGCAATGATAATAACGAAAACAATAAATAAATTATAATGGCAATGATAATAACGAAAACACAGTAATTAACCAATAACAGTAATAAATAGTAATAATAACAAAAAATACATCATTGTCCAGTCCAGTCATTGTCATTGTCCAGTCCTATATGTTGGCATGGAGGGGTCAGAGGTCAGGCCAATTCTTACATTTCATTTTAAAAATGGACATGGACGGACAGGTCTTAATAGCAGTTGGCAGCCTGTTCCAGAGGGCAGGGCCTCTGTAGGAGAATTTGCGCTTTCCACATTCAAGGCGAACAAGCGGCAGTTTCAAAGATAGGTTCTGGCTGTGTCTGGTGGGGTATCTGTGGGATTCAAAAGCCATCTGGAAGTTATCTATGTAGTCTGGGAGTTCATTGTTGACTGCCTTGTACATTGATTGTAGCAGGTGCAAGTTTCTCCGAGATGATAAAGTTTTCCAACCTAGGGTAGATAACTCACCATCGCCAACATGATGTGTATAACGTAAACGAAGGATAATTCTCACTGCCCGGTTCTGGTACTTTTGCAATTTGTCAGACAAGCATTTACCACAGTTTCCCCATATCACATCGCAGTAGTCTATTTTAGGTAGGACTATACAGTTAAACAACATTATAAGAGTGTGTTGGGGCAGACATGGGATGAGGCGTCGTATGACTCCCAGTCTGGAAGAGACCGCATTACACAACTTGTCAATGTGAACTTGCCATGTTAAGCTGGAGTCAAGCCAAACGCCAAGGTACTTATAACTGGAAACAACTTCCAAAATGGTGCCAGAAAGGATAACTGACAATTGTTCTGTAACTGACTGCAGCCTACGTGTGGTCCCAAAGAGCATAGCTTTGCATGTATTAACATTGAGAGTCAGTTCATTTGTTTCCAACCATGTCTCAATATTACGAAGATCCGCATTGAGAGCATTGTTTACATCTGTGACTGTCTTGGACGCATAGAAGAGAGCAGTATCATCTGCAAACAATACAACATGTCCATTTGATATATAGTCAGGTAAGTCATTAAGGTACATGATGAACAAAAGTGGCCCGAGAACCGAGCCCTGGGGTACTCCCACAGTAACTTCCAGGAAGTCACTCTGGACTCCATTTATGACAGTAGTCTGGTATCTGTCCTTGAGGTAAGAACAGAACCATGTCAATTCCTTGTCTTGTATCCCAAACATTCTAAGCTTAGCCAGGAGGATCTTATGGCTTACCGTATCAAAAGCTTTCTTGAGATCAAGAAAGATTGCTCCGGTAACAAGACCCTTCTCCATATTGTCTATGATGGAGTCAGTGACATGTGTGAGTGTTGTTGTGGTAGAATGTTTGGGTCTAAACCCAGACTGGAACTTGTTAAGTATGTTATGGTCCTTACAGTATGCATATATCTGAGTATGTACAGCCTTCTCAAAAATCTTCATAAATGATGGTATAATGGAGATCGGTCTGTAATTATTACAGCTGCCCTTGTCACCTTCTTTAAATAAGGGGGTGACTTTGGCTCTCTTCCAGTCCCTCGGGACTTCACCTGAAGAGAGAGATAGGTTATAGATGTATGTGAGAGGACCTGCTATAGCCGGGGCAGCATACCGTATGAGTCTACTGCTCACCCCATCCAATCCAGTACTTTTACCTAGAGGTATACTCATCAGTTTCTTAAGAGTGAACTCAGTGGAGATATTTTCGAATTCAAAGGAAAACTGTGCCGGTCCTGAGACTGTTCTGTATACACCCGCAAAAGCTGCAGCCAGTTTAGAGCCAATTGAGGTAAAGTATGTATTGAATTCATTCGCAGTGTTTTTTTCTTCTTGTTTAGGAACATTAACATGTTGTTTGGCTTGACATGATGGCAAAAGGGTCTTAAGTGTGGCCCAAAGACCTTTACTGTCACTGCCTTTAGTTTCGATTTCATTGCAGTAATACTGTTTTTTTTAATATCGTGCCATGTTGTTACATTTGTTTCGTGCCTTTTTAGCTGTCTCCCACATAGATGGGTGTTTTGTTTTCTTAGCCTTATCAAAGTAAAAATCTCTTTCAATGTATTACTGGCGTGGATATGTTCTCTAGAAATCAAGTACACCATAGTATACTAGTATTTTGTTGACGTAATAATTTTTGCAGTATACAATGCAGCGGAATTGAATAAAATATGTTCTTTTGGTGTTATTCTGTGTGCGCTCTTTCTGTGATTTCAAATAATAGTAGTAAATGTATCATTTTAAGCCTAGTACGTGTACCTAAGTGCAGAAAACCGAGATGGATAGTGAAATTGTCAGAACCTCTGTGGTGCATCCTCCGTAGTTTCCAACGACTCCTTAATGTCGATACTTTGTGTTGTACCAACTGCCAAATAATTTAATTAAGGAATATGTGAGATGAGGCCAGATATAGACTTTTTATTGACGTCATAAATAATTAACATATGAATCCCGGCGACCAGGTGTTGGCGGGTAAATTGATTAAGTTGTCATGTTGGCGTGTTTAACACGACTGTCACTGTACATGTTCCAACATGGCGGATGTGAAAAGCCTCTACATGTACCGCCGGGTCTAAGACCAACCATGGAGGTAGCTCCATGGGCCAACCAACCCAGGAGTGTCAGGAGCAACCAGGTACAGGACATGGTCGGAATCAGGTAGGAGTTTCTTCTTCTTTCATTTTGAACCTGCCACATTCAGCTAGCTGAAGATTCTGCTGCCCTTTTGTGGCTAATATGAGATTTCGCCAAGCCTCCATCCAGGATAGTCGTGTATTCGTTCTAGGTTCTTAGGACTTTCAATTGGTCAAAACTTGTGGGTGGAAAAGCGTAGAATTACTGGGAATCAACCGATTCAATTCATGAAATCTTGGTTGATAAAAAAAACAGACCACACTGCCGTGTCAATAACTGCTCACCGCTATTGCCGTGACCAGGATTCGAACCTGGGTTATTGCGGCCACAACGCAATGTCCTAACCACTAGACGATCACGGCGAGCTACATGTGATCGTACGATATGTGTACGCCAGCTAGCTGCCATCACAAGTTCAGCGTCCTAGATTGATGAACGTAATTAACTAACTGACACACGCGAGCGTTAGCACGATATTTGACATGATTGTGAAAAAAAGAATCATATCATTACTTAAGTAGCAATCAACCGTTAGATGCCCTGTTTTTTTTATATCAGTATCAGTATCTGTATCTTTATTTTCTATAGCCGGCACCCCTCGGCGTATCACACCAGCGTTACATGGCTATGGGGTTTAAGGTCTGGCATGTGGCATCCGGCCTTGACTACTAAACAATCTAGAACGGATCCAGATGAGGGCCTGTAAAATCATCTTGGGATCACAGTATACGAGCTATAACATGGCACTGACAACCCTGAACCTCAGCTCCCTTGCTGACCGACGTCGTGAACTTTGTAGGGCATTTGCAGAATCCCTGCTTAACTCTGAGTTTCGTGATTGGTTGCCCCCGCTGAGACAGAACATTTCCGGTAGAAGTACACGTAATGCAAATAAATTTGATGTTCCACTCTGTCGGTCTGCACGTCACAAGAACTCACCAATTCCTTTTTTAGTTGAACTGTTAAACGCCAAGTAATCAATATAGTACTTGCGCTCAGACTTCACTTGTCTGTCGTGTCTGCAGTACCTTGTACACTGAGTGACCCAACGGCACAGACGTCTTCTCTTTTCTCTGTTTTATGATATATTTTAACTTGTAATGTTATGTAGTGCATTATATTTGTAAACGAAAGCGCATTTCACTTAAAATGATTGTCTGTAATCTTATTAACGTTTCCCGAATATTGTAATGAGCAACACAATTCAGACTTAAGTCTGCGAGTTGTTTAATAAAGACTGAATTGAATTGAATTGAATTGAATTGAATTGAAGGTCAGCTGTGTAATAGGTCTGCATCATTTTTCTTTAAAAGGCAAAACGTTCTATTAATCCATAGTCCGCAAACTGTACTCTCCCCTGGCATGTTATCTCTCTCTGTTTTGTCAATTTCTACTCTTTCCAGCCGCCTCCCGAAGCCTGGTGGAGGCAAGGTTTTACACGTCCCAACTTCAAGAAAAAAATTAAACAGAATCTGCCGCGACCCGGGATTGAACCAGGGACTTTTAGATCTTCAGTCTAACGCTCTCCCAACTGAGCTATCGCGGCTTTCTGTTGTGTCCATCCTTCTTTCTGGTCTCAACCAATAACAATTATGGGGTTCGGAGGAAGACAATTTTGCAAGTCACTTATGAATATGAGACCGTACTAATACACGAAGGGTCCGTGGCGCAACGGATAACGCGTCTGACTACGGATCAGAAGATTCCAGGTTCGAATCCTGGCAGACTCGGGAGGTTTTTTTAATTATTCCTGTGGTTTTTCTTTCTATGTATCACTCTTTCAGATATGTGGCATGGGACTGATAACGCGTATATTGTGTCAGTGCATTGCGGATGACCTAGATGAAATGTTTATCTTTTAGTGTGTGTACTATCAACCTGTGGTTATTGTAACTACAGCGAATTAGTACTACATGTACAATTATAAGCACATTACCATATACATGAATACAAAATGTATGTACCAACCCTCAGGCCAACTAATACATTTATCTAGAGCAACCCCCCTCCCCTTCACCAAATATTCTTCCTCACCTCCGTGTGTTAAGATGAGGATGAGCAAAGTACCAAAATAAGCCACCAATCTACGGAAAAAAAACTGTAAAACTGTGTACTAGTATCATGACTGAATCTATTTCTAAAGGCATCATTAGCAGCTGAACCTGTCTGTTGGTTAGATTCAGCACCATAATGAGGTACCGCGGCTCGCGACAAGGGGGCGCTTCAGTACCGCCAGGCGACGCCCAGGCCTCGGCTGTCGTGTCGTTCTGCAGCTGTGCTGCCAAAAAAAATTATCAGTCGCCTTTGCCGCGACCCGGGATTGAACCAGGGACCTTTAGATCTTCAGTCTAACGCTCTCCCAACTGAGCTATCGCGGCTGACGGTTGCTTTAAGTTGTCGTCGATCGATCACAGTTTTGCTTCCTAAAAAAGTTTTGAACTTGACGTAGGGAGCTTGTTTATGATGGCGAGCTATAGCATATGCTAGTAACATCAACTCTCGTAAAAAGATATGTAACGTTACCATTAAGTTATGTGATAATTTGCTCGATAGTAAAGAATGCTTTTAAGATGTCAAAAGCAGTACAATCAATGGTATAAATGGTATAGTTTCTGCACTTCTGGACATGAATATACCAAAATAATTCCTAAACTCTATGTCATTGTATGAGAAAACGTTCAGTGATTAAATAAACGGACGAATTTTTTATTTGCTTCTGGAAAAAAAAAGAAAAATAAGCCGAGTCTGCCAGGATTCGAACCTGGAATCTTCTGATCCGTAGTCAGACGCGTTATCCGTTGCGCCACAGACCCTATAGACTGCCCCCAAACGGCGTTAGAATTGTACTGCACTGATTGAATCAGAAGTGCACTTTGATATAGGTTATGATGCAAGGTATGCGTAAAAAAGCAAACGTTAAAAACCTTACCCTAAACAGTGCCAAACTATACACCCTATACACCGTCACACGGATGGTTAAAACCTTGGCAAATTCCACATGAAATGTACCTGTGTTTCGGGCTTCAGCGTAGTTTTGTTTAAGCACAAGAGATCAGCAACTTGTCATAGAGTCAGCGGTCTCGCCATCATACACACGTATAGCTCAGGTCAAAGTCTGACACAGAGTACCTACACAGTGTAACCGGTGCTACACACGCACAAGCGCCGGTAATGTACATGTATGAGTAGACCGCTTCAAATTCAGTCTGGATTTTTCTTTGTCAGTCAACGACATCACTGCCCGAGTTGTCTGTAGAGTGGTGAGTCGCCTGACAACTTCGTTCTGTGAACCTGCGGACATATAATTATGAGTAGCTCATATGGTAAAAACTTCCATCTCAGCTCTCCCGAGTAGCAGTGTCATCTAGCGGTTGATATGTGCATTGCAGCCCATGAATTGCCACCTGTTAAATTTTCAATCCACTGGCCGCGCTTGATGTAACCTCCTTGCCTCGAAAGTTTTTGATAGCAAAGGAGGCCTCTTGTTTTCACCTACTCCAAGAAAACTAAATATACTACGAAAACTAAAAATGCGAGTTCTAAATTATAATAGCAATATAACATCGTCTTACAAACATTTTACATATACCTCATTCGTAGACATGACCTTGAACTAACGTCACCTTTGACCTTACGACTGACATGGCGCATGTCCAGACGTCAACACGCCAAGTGTCGTAAACTGTTGTCAGTAAATCGGCGGCGGGTAAACTGTTCTCAGGGCGGCTTGTTATTCATAGGCGGGACTGTACATGCACACATCGCGTCTGTCAACAGTACAGTTGTCAACTTACCTTTACCCACAACTAATACATGTGTTTGGAGGGGGAGGGGGCGTCAGTATAAGGGAAACAAGTCGAATCAGCATGTTTGGATCTCTTTCTTTCTCTCTCGTTCTCTCTCACTCTGTTGAATCGAGTTCGTTGAAAGACCACAGTAAGTGTGAGATATTGGATCGAATCGAAAGGGACACTGCAACGCAAATGGAATTTGGGTTGGTTTTGTTATGGGTTCACCACAAAGTGGTGAAACCATATTGCTTTTTCTCATGATTCTCCTTCTTCTCCTGCCATTTCTTTAAATAGATTCAGCTTCTTCATTTTGGGGCCTAAGGACCTGAAATTTGGTATGGAAGTACAGTAGGCGAATACCCCTAGGCTTTTTTTTAATTTTTGTGATACAGGCTTTTAGAATGGTTTTATTTGAGTTTTTTGGCTGTGTTATAGCAAATGTATTACTGAGTTAGTGTGCAGTGTTACCACATTTGGGCATGAGTCATCACAATGGAATGCAGGGCATCAACCAATCGGCATGCAGCTTTCCTCTATTCTCCTTGCTGATTGGCTGTTGGAATTTAACAGGCTTAACTTAATTAATACCTGCACAGAGCCATTCCATACTGACAGTATGTCTGTATTCAAGTGTTTTGGTAGGTATTTCAAGCTTTCCTGCTCCAGCATTGGAATGCGGGCTATGAACGCTTCTTTTTTTCTTGAAAATCAACAGTTTGCATTATGCAATTAAAAATCCTAACCAATAATGTAGGGAATAGCTATCCAACTGTTGTAGTCTTAGTTGTATGTTACTTCATACTATAGTTATATCAATGTAAAGCATTGTTTTCCCTTGTGTTTCTCATTCTTTCCCTGCCATGTCGTAAAATGTGGTGAAGCCATTGCTGTATTTGCTCCAAAGCAAATGTCGGCCTTTCTAGTTTTGTTTTGTTTTTTGTTTGTTTTGATGAGAAACATGCACACTGCTGCGGCTGCACATGTACTAAGGTAACGTGCAATACTAATCTGAAACAGGGGCGCGCGCGCACAGAGAGAGAGAGAGAAACACACAAACAGAAACACAAAAACAAACAGAACAAAGGTGACAAAGAGGAATTAAAAAAAAAGACAATTTAAGCGAAGGACAAAGACTGGGGAAATTGACATGAAGACAGATAGAAATTTCTCCTCCTAGTTTACAGACGCACATACACGTATTTAATTAGTTTATGTCCGCATTTGGGTAATGTTTCTCTTAACTGTTCTCTCAACAATATACAATGTATATAAAAGGAACAATAAGAAGGATTTGAAGAAAGAAAGGAAAACACAAAGACACAGAAGAAAGGTAGAAAGAAAAGCAAATGGCTCTCAGTATTACCCAACTTTAGATGTATTTAGACAACCAAAACCGCCTTGCCACAAAAGTGACATGCACTCCGGGCACCTAACAATCCGCCCGTAATGATGTTGTCAACTTCGGTCCTTACAGAAAGTAGCAGACATCACAAGCCACGTGTTAATAACCCACGACATGACAGGATAATAACCCTAATAGCTACACAGGGCATTACCCCGTAACAACTTGTCAATCTAACCGCACACTCTCCAGCTCCGCATGTCAGAATGCATCATTAGATCACATTTTCCTGTCGTTTCTAGAGCCAATTTCCTGTGTTCTTCTGGTCTAATGCGACGCATGGAAAAAGTGTTATTTCGGCTCTCCAAGTCATTTTGCCAACTAGATACGTTTCTATCCAGAAAATTGTGGGAATTAACTTCACAATACACTTTGAATGTTACTGTTGGTTGTCGTTCTGCATGTGTTTTTATATGCTGAGGTCACATTTCCAAGTCGGGGCCCGGCCGGGCTGTTTACGTGAACGATAAAATAAACAATATTCATTCAAGAATATGTACAGATAGGGCTCGTAATCAATTGTTGCAAATCTTTTGTGTTTTTATGCCTTTTATGTCATACTTTTCGTTCCCAGAGCCTACCCGGCCTGGCCCCGGCTTGGAAATGTGACCTCAGCATTACCACGTTTATTCAAATAATATTAAATTTTAATTAGTATTCATGACGTTTGGAAGTTAACGAATTTCATTGGAACTTGCTATTGAACATCTTTCCTTTGTTTTTTAATCTTCGCTCTATTTTCTTTCTCTTTTCTTTCATTCTTTCTTTCTGCCAGTGACTATTTTCGGTTTCAGTTAACTTACATGATATCGTTGTGTTATTCAAAACGTTCAAAACGTAATGCAGCACAACACTTTTCGATGAACTATGCATTTGAAATATGCTCGAATATTTCAAAATGATCTAGATCTTTTCTTTTTGACGTTTAAATTTAGAAGAAGGGATATTAGATATTCAGGCCCCGTTGTCCTTTCCTTACGCAAGTGAGTGGACAGAAATCACTCCTGACATTTCCTAACCTTCAGGTACGGGTAAAAATTGTTCGGCTTTTGATCACACAAAGAAGGGCAATTTGGGGCAGAAAGGGGCGCAAATTGCGGCGGCGGCGGCGGAAAGACCCTGAGAGAGTGAAGTAAAGTGGAGAGGACCCGCGCGCGCGATCCGCGCAGACGACGTTTTTCACCTTTCGCCAGAGAGAACCGCGCAGGAGGATAATTTTCCTCGGCTGCGTGACCCATGGTGCTTGAGAAATGCATTTCCTTCTTCGAGAGGGAGCTGGCTAAGTGGCCAGCCCTCTCGTCTTCTATTGGGGCCGACAGAAAATTCGTTTGTGCACCCGCCAGGAGAACTGAAGCACCACTTGTCCGCGCTTTCTCATCGGCGGGATGAAAATGAAGCTATTGGTGAACCGGGCTCTTCTGCAATCACGCTGTCCTCTCTCCGCAGTCGATTACTCCTCCGCCTAATGGCGCTATAATAGAGCAATTTCTCCTGCGAGCGACTTTCCAACCTGTAGCTTCCCTAAAGACGTCTGCCGTTACGCCGTAAAGACGTCAGTGGCCTACATACTTAAAGCGGGGGAAATGTCAGCGTGTCACAGGTCAGGGCTCATCAGCCGCCCGCCGATGTGGCCACGTCTGGCGTAAATCGGTCGGCTTTTATACCGAGATGTTTTTGCTGCGGCTGTCCGATAATACTGCTGCGATATTCTGGCTTTTATTTTGGAATGGACAGAAAGGGCCGAGCAGAATCGGCGCATAGAAGTCACAGGTGGCAGAGGTTAGTGAGATGTGACTTCTGCCAGCCAGCGCGTTTGGCTTGAGGTGTTTTTGTATGTTCGAGTCCATTTCGTGTCCTTGCCTTTTGCTGACGGCGTGGTCAAAGTGTTTGTGAATAAAACACTACTTGTTGTGGAGAAAATGATGTATTGAAGGTGAAATATAGCTCTCTCTCTCTCTATATATATATATACACACACGCCCCCCCCCACACACACACATACGCACACACGGGCACACACACTAATAAACTATCTTCGAATTACCTCAGTTACCTCGATAGCCTGACAATGCTGACATGCCTGGCGATGTTTTCATAAGTTTATCTACAGTGTTCGAATTCGAACACCCCCCCACACACACACACACACAACAACAAAAACCTGTTTGCCTATTATATGAATGGAGACAGCCCAACGCATTGAATTCCTTTAAAAACACACGTGTACAAAATACCAATGCATGTCTAAACTAGTATAGAAGACAACAAAGACGCATCCGTAATTATACACTATTACATTAACATGATATTATAAAATGTTCATAATATTATTGCATCTAAAATTTATGATGAAACAGTAACCCGTACATTTATTGTTACATTTTACTAAGTCATTCGATTCATTTATAATTCAGGAGCTAGATAGATAGATACTAAGATGGATATACACAGGAGTTTCATTCATTCTTCAAGTTTTAAGAGAAAATGTTACCTCAAGAGAAAATGATATCCTGTATGCAATATGTCACATAAGAAAGTATATAATTTTATTCGTGTATTTTTTCCAGACTAGACATAGGTGTGAGGTACAGTCAAAAATAACATAACGCTTCTTGGTGTATATGTCGTTTTACTGAAACTACGTATACATACTTAATTTCAATTGCCCTGGATACCGTTGTCCTGTCTTGTGGTATATTAACTAAGAAAAAAGTTTGAAAGAAAAACTAAAACAAGAAACAACCAATCAACAAATAAAACGGTTGAAGTTAAGACATCCCGTCGCGTAGACTAAGGTCAGACATAACATTTGTCCCACGTAATTTCTCTCGGATTTCGTTGTTAGTGAAACGTTTGTGGTCCCGAGTTTTTCATAGCTCAAACTTTACATAATAAGTCATAAATTGGGCTATTAGACGTGTGTGTTCGTGCGCCATGCAGCTGCGTTTCGCCTTCGCCTATTGTCAACATTCGGCCGTTCATGACACGGTGGAAGACCAGTGTTTCAACGCACGGTATATAACGTTACATGAAATTGGCGAAAAATTGGGCGAAAAAACGCCTGCTTTGTATTTAATCTAACGGTGCTTTACGTCAATTTTTATGGCAGGGAAGGCAATTTCAATAGACTTCGTGGGGAAATCGTTGCTGTTTCTTCAACCTCACGTGGACAACTTTTCTATGAAAAAGAAGCCATCAGAATACGTCAGTGAACGTATGACGGAGGGGCGAGCGCTTTAGCAGTGTGTTTTGCTAATGAGCAAGCATATGTAAAATGTCGTCAACCAGTGCTATGCAATTATAGAAAAATCACGAGAGACGACAGTTCAATAAAAACTGGAAAAAATGTACATGTGTATAGTCAACCAAACTTTTGTGTCAATATTTTGATGTTACAATTTGAGAAATTTTGTGCGAAAAGCCATTTTGTATCTTGCCAATTAAAGACATAGACATATCTTTGACGGCGACAGGCACACTTTGTACCTGTACCTAATGAGAGAGCTACGTGATGTGTGATTTTTTTTTTGCTCACGTGCGTAAAGCGCTTTGAGCTACGTCAAGAAAATCGTAAGAAACAACGTGTCAACAGAACATTGCGCTCCGTTTTCTAATGAGAGCTTGGAGCGACGTATCCTGTGATTTGGTGGGCGCCCAACGATGTCATACGTCAAAACGTCGTGAGAAATACTGTCCCATTCAACCACGCTTTGGTTTTTGTGAATATGAAAAAAACATGTTTTTGTGAATATGGAAAAAAACACATGTACGAGTACCTTTGTCCTAAGCACTAGGGTACAATAGTTTGGAATGACGAAGGCGGCCCTCTAACGAGGCAGTTGGAGTGACTTGTCGGCTGGTCACGCGTCAGCGTTTTTTGTTCGGAACGCTGCAATGTGCCGAGATGACGCAAATTTTCGGCACGTAATTCACGCACATCTAGACCACATTTCCATGACAAGAAAACCCCGGAAGAAACTGTCACACATTCAGGACATTCCCGGACCTTGCCCCCGAACACCTGCCGACCACATTCGACTGATCGACGTTCGGGAGCATTTTGAGTCAAATTTTTGTCAAATTTAACACCCAGAAACTGCTGAATTACTCCCAAATGGTTGATTGCTGCTCTGCTAACTTGCAGCCGATTACCAGCCAACCATATGTCCGAACCTCCCGACCAACCCCCGAATGTTTTGAACATTTTGAAACATTCGGCTGGCGCAGCCGACAGGAAGCCGAACACGCCGAACACCAGCCGACTTTTCTCCGACTTACTCCTAACCATGGTTGCGGGCGTTCGGATAGTGTTCGGGAGGCCAAATTCGTGAACGTGTGACAAAATCTAGCTAATCTAGGTTATAGATATCACAATTACGCCCAGTACGCCATGTATATTATAACAAAATATAAATGAGTTTATAAACCATTAAAAAACTTACGTTGGGAAGAATACGCACTTTGTGACTTAAAAACACTCGCTCGAAAGAGAACAAGTAATTGTGCTATTTTGTTTTACCTTTTCATGGCAACATTTCATTATTTTTGTTACATACACATAAGTATCATTGCATACTATAGCTAAAGCATGATCTAAGTGTTGTTTAAGAAGTTATAACACTTCAGCCTTTGTTGTGTTGTACTTGTTTTAGCTACCAACAAATTCGA
Organism: Branchiostoma belcheri; assembly: GCF_001625305.1. Taxonomy (NCBI): domain Eukaryota; kingdom Metazoa; phylum Chordata; class Leptocardii; order Amphioxiformes; family Branchiostomatidae; genus Branchiostoma; species Branchiostoma belcheri. The sequence goes on along the minus strand of NW_017804598.1, from coordinate 350,412 downwards.
AAGAAATCCAAGAATAAAGTTATGGTTTGTTATTATGAGGATTGAGGGTCTTCAAAATGTTAGTTTAATGTGCATAAAGTATATCATGTTCAGTCTGACTTGTGATGAGCTCTATACTTATATTCCTGTAAGATTTTAACCGTTACCAGTTTCAACCAGTTGGTCGAAAAAAAAGTTTTGTGTTGTTAGATGAAGGTAGTACAGTGAATCGTCTTTTTTCCACAATCGATGAGTACTCGTACTAGGCAATTTAAAAATGGATATATCAAAGAACTTTACACAAAAAAAGTGTCTTTAAATACTGACAAATGTTGTGTTTTTCTTGCCAGAATGCTCATTTAGAACACTCAGCATATTCCAACTGCGCGAAAGAAAATGAAAATCACTGTATAGAGACATTCATGCTTATAAACTTTTCATTAACAAAAGGTTTCGCACAAAATAACCCCGATAACGAAAGCAACATACCAGTACGCGTGTATTCGTATATGCCTTTGCAAAGAAACAAAATTTTCCACATAATTAACCGTGCTTGCTAAACACGATCAGGTCCTCTATCAAAAGAAAAAGAAAAAAAGAAAGAAAGAAAAAAAGTTGTCGGTATCAGTTTTCGGTGGATCATTGTTCGCGCGTGACCAGGCCCCTTGTGTCGCCCGTGCGGCCCGATTATCGATCTTTCCTGACGCCTGGAGTCATCTTCAAAAACAATGGGAGCTCCGCGGCTTCAATACAGACCGCCTCTTCACGTGTTCCGGGTTCCTAGCCGTTTTCTTCTGGTCCAGACGCAAGGGGGTCTAACTTTCCAGTGGAAATAATGAGGCGTCCGCTTCTGTTGTTTAGAAGATACGCGACAAACAACGGCAAAGCCGAGTCGAGCGTCGTTCCGGGCATGGCCAGTCGCGTGTGGCTGGAGTAGGATTAAGGACGGCCGCGGTGAATGTGAAACAATTAGCTGGTATTTCTGTGCTGGCGTTTGGAGTGGGGCCGTGTGTTTTCTTTAGTGTCCGAGAATTTGGTGTGGTTTACTCGTACCTGCACCAGCACTCCTTGATTTTTCTTTCCATCGGCCACATAATGTTAGAGCGCATAACTCTTATCAGCTATTCGTCCTCGTCTGCGAAAGTATATACTGTGTGAATGTGTGTTCGTTTTACACTTTGACATAGCAGTGATACTACAGATTTTTTTATTAAATCTATAGGTTGCATTTCTTGATCAATGGTGAGATACATTTGTAGAATACCACTCAGAATCTTTGTGAAATCTTGCAAGATCCAGCTCCTGTATATGTAACTGGAAAAGGTCATACTTAATACTGCGTCTATGATGCTCGATCGAAACAAGAAAATTCCAAAACAGTTTTTCTCACTAAAAAACAACGACATCATAAAGAAAACAGGAATATGTGTTATTTTGTCCCCTTTTTTATTGTTCTATGGCAATGTAACCTTTAGTTGAAGGCGCCTAGCACTACGTTACCACATACATGTGTTCTCTCTATAAAACAGATACATTTGTAATTGAGTCATTTTCTAGTAGAAGGTAGTCTCAGACAATACCAATGGCTACCTGAAGTCGCTTTCAAGTCACTGGAATACTTTAAACCAGACATAAAATGCGAAATAAACTTAAGACACTTCCAGAAAAGTGGACGAACAAGAACCCAGACTTTGCGACCCCTAAGACAGAGACAAGACAATCTAGTAACGACAGTCATGTTTTTCAATTATATTTTCTAACAGATGCGAAACATCTTTTTTATTCACACGGTACAGATAAAACGCATTGCGCTATACGAAAAATTATTTATCTGTGCATTTTTCTTTAACAAAATTTTATATGAGCTGATTAAATTTTAACAATGATGCATACTAGTTCCACCATAGGGTATTCGTGATAATGACGGACTATCTTTTACACACAGAGAGAAAATTTTCGGATGTATGTTTTGTGTGTATGTGTCCGCAGGCGACCATACACACCATTGTTTAAGGGGTCATTCCCCCGCAATGTTGATGAATTGGCCGTTAAGATGACAGTTATGTCGTGTGATATCATGCGCCATGTTTACAGGGGGACTGAATTATGTTACTGTGCGCAAAGACCTTAAACACTTTATAGTCTGTTTGATTTTGATAAAACAGGGCTTTGCACAACTCTGGTCCCTACATTTCTCCACCTGTGTGTAAAACAGTAAAAGTGTGTGTTGAAATATATGCATGTGCCATGTTTTTGCACGACAAATTTAACGAAACCCGTCGACGCTATGAAACAAACTTGAAATATTTCAAACTTATGTCAAACATCTCTTCAACTAGCAAATATTTCAAACTCAGATTAAACACTGTTTTTTGTTTTTGTGTCTTTGTTCGTTATTTCCTATAACTAGGACACTAAGATGAGGTTAAACTTTATTGACGTGACACAGAAGAACGGGAAAATAGCCGATAGATTTTTGCTCAACAAAATGTGGTAAAATCGCATCCAAGCTGTAGTTCAACTTCCATGTATGTACAAGTTGCCATACCTTGTACCAGCTGCTATTATCGTGCGATAAAGTTCTTCTTCTATGTATATCAAACATGGAATCATTTTTGCAGGTTTTGTGTTGAAAAGAAAGGGAACGTTAACTTTATAACTGTATGGTATGCATTATATTTCTTTAAAAAACCACTCAGCGTGAAACTACTTCTGAAACTGTTTTCCAAAGCCGTAAATGGTTTAATCAAGTTGGTGAATGAATGATAAAGTTGTTTGTTACACAACCAAAATGAAGCTGTCAATGTTTCGGTAGCCCTTCTGCTACGTATACCCTCCTTAGTGTAATATTGACTGGAACTATTTAGCAGTGGAAAGTAGTATTGCCATGAGGAACATAGCAAAGGGACTAAAGAAACGTATTTAATCATCTATTCTTATAACATAATAGTAATGATAATACTATTAAATGTGGCAGTAAAGCAATGGTAATAATAACAGCAAATTTTCGCATGGTTCAATGTTTTGTATTGGCGGTTTATATATTGTAACACCGTCAGATATCGACCGTTATAGCTTTGAAGTCACTAGGCACGATCATTGTATGTGACACAATAATGCTTTTCTTTACTGCCATGAATGGGGAAAATATGTCGTTTAAACATTTTTGTGCCTTTGATACTATGGAAAATACGTTTGTTCTTGGACAACTTTCTACAGATGACGTCGCAAGGAAAATGAATTATCTAAACAACGTTGCACTATACGTTTTTGCTACATTAACTGTAAATGTTGAATAATGTAGAAGTTCTCACATTAAAATAGTAGATTGCAAAAAGCAACTAAAGTGTGCCTTATTTGTAAAATAGCTTTATGATGTCTTTGCCAAATCGTAGGAAATATACAATCTAAAACCCATCAGGTATTCTAAAAAAACCCTGAATGTGTCAAAACAGACACATTCAGACAAAACAGTCTGAATGTTTGTAAAAAAAATAAAAATAAACGATGAAACTGGAAAACAATAGCACGGCGGATTCATTAGGAATAAATACATGCGTCAGCTTTTGAAATAACGTATCACATTCATATTTTTCTGTTTTAGTAACATTTGCTTGGACGATGGAAAATCTTGGATGTTGGAGGCAAAATCGAAGCTCGTCTGGTGAGAGCTATTGTCAAACTTAACCACTAGTTTTTGTTCATGGTGTTGATGTAAAATGCTTACAAAATTGTTTTACTGATGTCTCAATGAGTGTTTCTCTTTATGAATAAAGGAATAGTTTTGTTTTTAATATTTGAGAAGTGGTCGGCAGAATAGAAGTGAACAACAAATGAAAGTGGTTTTCCTAATATCCTGAATTATTCAGTGGACACCTCTGTCGTGTTTGATGAAGAGTATGACTATAAGAAGATAATAAAAAGCACCAAATCTTGTTGATTTCTTTTTGTTTATATGTTTGAATCGTAGATTAATATGTAGAGGTGGCTATCGTTGGATCCAAACAATTTTCTGCCGTTGGTTGCTAGTAAGTAATTCAGGAAGCCGAGGAGCGGACACGAAATATCATATTTTGACAAAATATAACGTAGACCATACTTAAATAAGCAATAACCTTACAGTCTTCTCTTCCAATTTGTACGTTAACAACTCCATAGAAGCGCTGAAGTATATGGAAGTATCTTCTCATTTTACATATTAATATGAAGTGAACAATGAAGTTTTAGAGTTTATAATATAAGAATGAATTTACAATAGTTTGTATCTGACACAAAAGGGTGGTTTACGTGAAAGTAGGGGATACATTTAACAAGAAGTAACTTCGACTGACTCTGGGTTTTCATGGTGACCTCTTTTTACTTTGTATGTGACGTTCTTTGATGCTAGTCGAAAACTCATTCGTGTCGATCAGGATATCAGAACTTTGCTTTGGAAGAAGAACATGCAAAATAACTTTGAAAATAGCAAGGTCCCAAACACAGAATATCAAATGCGACGCTGATTCTAAAAATCCATAGGAATGTTTTGTTATGTAGCTTTTTGCCGTGCCGTTTTGAGCTTGAGCTTTTCCGTGTGCTCTTTTTGTGAATGAATGAATGGTTTATTCAGTATCCAGATCTGCACGACTTGCAGGGTCTAACCTCTTCATCAGAAAAGTCACAAAAATATTTTTCTTTGTTCAAGTTTTCTGAAGGCTTGTGTTGAATACGATATTGCTATTTATTGCTATTATCTCCCCTAAAAATCCTAGCTGCAAATTTTTACTTCAAAAGGAGTTATTTGACAATTTTATTGAAAAAAAAACATTCGTCAGGCCGTGTTGTATAAAAATAGGGACTCCGAGTTGAATTTTAATTTTAACTTAAAAACTTATTTTCAACAATGAAGGTTGTAGCATATTTTATATATTGCAGCGTGTTAATGAATTGCACATATCAGGTATTGAGCTATAATGTAAGCAGTCAAAGAGTGAACATCTATATTTCCGTGTGTATCTTTTTTCTCTCTCACTCGCCCAGGTTACACTATAGATAACCTACGTACACCTTTACATTCTAAACTACGTTCAGAGAAAAACCGCAAGGAATTTATATAACCCGCGTTCACTGCAACCCGCCCGGCTGACCGGACAATTAAACCTTCCGAAAACACGGAATAAAGACGAACATGTCACCGCCAGACAAAAGCCTGTCGGCCCGGCCCGGGCTTCAAACGTGTGCGCAGTTTATTCAATGTTTATTGACTGATGCCTATCATGGCGAACCAACAGTGCAATGATGGAAGCAAATATATACACATGACCCCGCGCTCAACTTTGCTCTTAGGGATCTATAAACGAACTTAGAACTCTAAATCTCTTGGGGGCAGGACTAGCTTTTCAACCAGACGTGCGAAAGAAAATTGTATCGACAGAAGTAAATATTATGGCGAGCGTTCTTACCTTTATCTCAGTTCTAAATCCAGTCCTTTGTTGGAGTACATGAAAATAAAGTTGAGGTTTGTTGATTCCTCTTAAAAACCGCTAAGCTGATACCGATTTTGTTTTGGAGCTGTTTTGCCCAACACGAGGTGCGACAAAACACACGGGTACACCTCACTTTCTCACCAGGAGTGATCCGACTGCGAGTCAGAAATGTTAGAGTTCGTGACGATGCTATGATTTCTGTTCTCTGTTTAGCGATGGAGGTCTCCCACTCTAGATCTCTCCCTCTCTCTTTCTCTGTCTGTGACCGTATATGTGCGCAGTTCCTATCGGTAAAGCACACACAAGCGTTAACGTTAGCTCTACAGCCGGTGTGCCAACACTTTAGACGCACCATAAACGCTTAAGCATCATTCACGGCAGGCCTAGACGATACTAGAACCCAAAAGACCAACCCAGAACTCACATTTCGTCTCTCCAAACCCTCCCACGTCCCAGACCCACAACATTTCCAGAAGCAATGTTTTCCTTTTCCCCTGAAACCAAAATTGATTGAGCAACGCTCGTACCCGTCTCCTAGTTGAGGAGACTACTTATCCAGTATAATATCTTTCAACAATGTGTAAATTTGAATAGTGATATACTCCACTCTTGTAGACTAAGAGCTCTCTCCAAAAAGGGAAACACCCGTAATGTTGTGTTATGTTCTGAGAATATGTCCCGATCTACTCTTTTTATATGGAAACGACGTACGGCTTGTTTTCTTTTTCCCAACAAAGGGGCTAATTTTACAACTTGGCAAAAATTCCACCGGACAATTTAGCGACAATAAAAATGGACCAATCACTTTTATTGTGTTCAAAGAAATGACGAGCAAAATGGGTTATTGTCATGCTATTCGGACGATTTAACCGTTCTGGTCTCCCATAATAGCGATACACATCCCCGTTCCCGTTGTTTATCTGCTCCATTGTTTAGCCATTGGCGAAATTGGGATCTTCTCCAACGAGATATTGTCTAAATTGATCGATTTTCACACCTTTTGAGAAAGAGAACAACACGTGTGAAAAGACAAAAGGCCATGAACGTACTCGGATTAAAAAGCAGAATGGTAGGCGACGAATTCGGCGTAATAAATAAAAAAATCTCTGGGGAAAATCGTGGGTTGAATTTCTACATCTGTGTGTTGACACTGTGTTACTGTGATGCATATAGGAGGCGGTGGGCCTGTGCAGGGGACAATGGACAGTGTCACACGTGTGTGGGGTAACCCTGGAGAGAGAGCGTCCGGATTTTTGCCTCACCAGTTGGGCTGGCACCGTGATTCAATGGACGTTGTCTTGCGAGTCCAAGGTTTACGTCTCACGAAATTTTCTCACCTGTGCGTGTGTGACACGACAGGTATAATAAGAGTCCCACCAGGTGTGCGTGTGTGTTTTACCTATGTGTGAAAAGTCTGAGTTCACTACCAGTTTCCTAGGAACTATACGGTCGCACCGCTGCCACGAAAAAAATCAAATGAACCATAATAGCATTTTCAGTTCGTGGAATATTATGAATACGCCGTAGATTGTGACTGTAGCGTCTGTAATGTCGTCGCGCGGAATCATATTTCATATTGGACAGATTTATACGTTTATGGACCAATCAGGCTAGTTACTTATTTTCTCGGCTTCATGCCACTCCTCCCGCAAATCAAGAAAATATATTCACGTCATCCGTTTGTCGAAGCCATGGGAAAGACCCAACCTCTTCTGAATACCAAATGAGGTGCGCTGGGCGTTCTGATTGATAATGTCCAACGGGCCCTGCGGGGAGAGCAGGACCTGGCCAATTGTGTCCCCTTCACGTCAAGCACCTTGTTTGCCACTTGAAGGTCTGAAACCCCGCCCCCAAACTCAGCCAAGACAAGGCTTCCCAATTAAAGTAAACAGGGCAGGAGGCGCGCGCAGCTTGGAGCCCCCCGGTGCCGTGCGATTGAAGCTGGTATAACAAGGCGGCCCACACACAGTTTGAAGACAGCTCACCTCTAGCCGAGAGCGAATAGGACATCGCGCTTGATCCCTTGCGCAAATTTGCCTCCGCTCAAGCATGGAGTCCATAAGCCCTAAGCAAACGACCCCGTTCTCCGTGACAGACATCCTCAGTCCTCTCGAGGAGATGTACAAGAAGCCCATGGACGGAACGATGACTGGAGGCTACGCGGGAACGATGAACGCCGCCGCCGGCATGGGAGCCGGAGGGTACCGCCAACAGGTGACTCAGCCCCTGCAGCACCAGAGCATGAACGTGCCGGTGTCCAACCCGTACATGCACGTCCCGACTCAGCTGTCCCACGGCATGGCCAACCCCTACTGTAACGGCAACGTGTCCGACCTGCCGCACTACAACGAACACGTCCGCAACACGGCGTCGTCCTGGTACGGAGCCAATCCCGACCCACGCTTCTCATGTAAGTATTCCTCCAATGTTCAGTATTTCCGAGTCGTTCGACCCCGGCCGGCGGCCTTATCTCCACCCCGGCCCTGCGTTCTGTCACCCTCGCCCGAAACCCGTAACTCACATCCGCTCCCTCCGCACGGTCGCCTTAAGTCTTGTTTGACAATCTGTGTCCAGTATTTATAAAAATCAAGAGTGCCAAAAGAGGGCATAAAATTGATGCAGTGAAGGGCACTACAGGCCCGTGAACGATGGCCCGTGAGTTGGTTTATGCCCCTATCTCGTGCGGACTCTAGAGTCCTTGTACCTTTGTAGCTCGCGCGGGCCAGCTTGAGCTGAGGAGGATTCTTGATTTATGAAATGTTCTTCCACGCAAACTTCAAAACCTGAAGTATTTATATTTGGCCTACAAGCACAGAAACCTTACAAAGGGAATTGGGGCAGTTGTTCCTCTCAACCCCAATACACACAACCAGTCCACGAGTCCTAAGGTCCGATTGTGTTAGAGTAACGCACAAGTGCAATCGACATGCGTCTTCAGAAAATAGCGCAAACTTTTCACGCCAAAGGAAGTTTTGTATTTCTGTCAGGCAAAGACTGGGTCTTTAAAAAAACTTCCAACGCATTCTTTCTACCCTTATCTTAATGGCTTTATTCAAAGGACTCCGCCAACTATCAGTGGGATACGACTCGTTTGGCTTTGTCTGACGGAAGCCTGCAGAGTTTTGACACACAAATCCTCGCCACACGTACACATAACCTCTGGACTAAATCATTTTCGGATATTTTGGTTGACACCTCACAATAACGTCTGTTAGAGAGCGGTCCTGCTAAGAGGGAGAGAGAGAGAGAGTAGTTTTTTTTCTCCTGAAGGAAAAACCTCAGTAAAGAAATCCTGGCCTGCTAACCTTGTAACCATGACTTCTTTGCCTTTTTACGGAGCATTTTGCGAGTCATTGTCATCTAAAAGCCCGTCGTTTTCCACAGTTCCACGGCTGATGGGAGGTCACTCGGGAGGTATGGGGAACATGGGAATGTCTCTCGGCACCATCGAGGGGCCCAAGCCGATCTTGCCAACCACTCAGCGCCGCAAGAGACGAGTGCTGTTCTCCCAGGCGCAGGTGTACGAGCTGGAGCGGCGCTTCAAGCAGCAGAAGTACCTGTCGGCGCCCGAGCGCGAGCACCTGGCCCAGCTCATCAACCTCACGCCGACGCAGGTGAAAATCTGGTTCCAGAACCACCGCTACAAGTGCAAGCGGCAAGACAAGGAGCGGCAGAAGTCCAGCACAGACCAGCCTTCACAGCAGCAGCAGCAGCAACAACAGCAACAACAACCACAGCAGCAGCAGCAACAGCAGCAGGTTTCTCAGCACCAGGCGGGGCAGGTGCAGGGGCAAGCCGGCCAGCAGAACATGTGTGCCGCCGGGAACTCCCCCCGGCGCGTCGCCGTGCCCGTTCTAGTCAAAGACGGCAAGCCGTGCGGAAATACTCCCTCCACGACCCCGGTGACCGGCGTCACGGCCAACATGTCCGCGGCCACCCCGCAACTCAACCCGCAGAGTCAGGCGAACATCATCGGTACCACCGTAGCCACGGTCAACGTCAACGGACTGAACTCTCACATGAGCTCGGGAAACTATGCGAACAACACCATGTCTTCATGCTCGTCCTCACAATACCTTCTACAGCAAGGAAGAGCGTGGTGAAAAAAAGAGAGAGGAAAAACAACAGCACCGACACTAAACTTAACACATTCGCCGTAGAAAACTGTCCTAAGTGTCGGCTAGGAACATTTTTCGGCCACTCTAGCGCTAGTTTTTAAAAACTATGTCCATAGAGCTGACGACTTTTTACATAGGTAAATGTTGGACGTGCCGGTATTGTAGCAGGCCGTAACTTAACAATGTGCCATATGCATGTAGAACTTAACGCAGCGAGCGTTGCGATTTTCTACAAAGGCTGTACCTTTCTTGAACTCCAAATGCTATAGGACCTGTACCGATTCTAGACTGATGTTGTCAGAGAGAGGTAGCTTTGCGTACACCTACCCTACTGTAGGCTTCGAGCCACCGGCCAGGAAAAGAAAAAATGCCACCCCCAGAAGTTTATTAGTTACATTTTGTTGTGTCAGGGTGTTATACAAACTCTGCAGTGTCGGCACAGAAAACAGGTAGGTTGACACGCTGTCAGAATCAGCTGTGTCCAAAATTCAGTAAATATGAACACGGGAAACAAAGAAGAAAGGACACGGAAAATGTCTTCTCACCTAAACACTTCTCTCAACAATTAACCGAGCACAGTATGTGTAGCATGGTTTTTAGATAATCGCGATCGCACAATCCTAACGTACATTCCCCAAGATTTCTTCTGTGTTGTTCCCTGTTCTAGTTCTACCTTATTAGCACGAGGAGCTTTTGTGGCAAACAATCAGATGACGTTGTATACATGAAGACCATTACGTGTAGAAAATGGCCTAGATTTGTGAAGAATTTGTATGAAAGATTATCAGAGGAAGGAAAAGACAGAAATTCCGAAATCATGAGTTCAAAATCTGACCAAGAATGTATTGTATGTATGAGAAGAGAGAATTCGAATTTGTGTTGAATGTTGTAGCATATATATTTCACTCGAATTGATTTGTACAATTTCGAAGATAGCCAATATAGTTAATGAGCTTTTAGATAATTTATTAATATATTAGTGAGAATGTTGAGGATAGTATGAAAAATACGCCGGTCCCATTTTGGGCCCATGTTGTCACAATGTTGTTGTACAGAACATGTTGAAAATTTCGTCCCGTTATGTTTCTTTGTTCGATGTTAGAGCGGAAATTTTATCTTTTTCGTTGTAAAGGAAATAAATTCACTCACAGAAACGTGCTACTGAATCTCTTGTACTCGTCTCTTTCTGAGAATCAATTTTGTGACCTGGTAAAGTATGAAGTTTTAGGGTAGGTTTGTACTGTAGGTGAAATTCGGGACATTTTTAGTGCTAACGCTGAATGGGTACGACACAATAGCTCAGCTTCTGCCGAGTGAACGTAATTGCCTTTCATACAGTACGATGGAAAATTCGGCGAGCTATTGAGTCAGAGCTCCGGTGTTCTGGCAGACCAGCGTGAGATGACACGCGCCCCTACCAATGGCTCTTTTTCTAGGTCGTTCTGCCGATTATGCCGTCCGTAATGAGCAATATAAGAAAGCGCTACAAACAAGCAATCAGGAGTTTAACCAAACTACGTACGGGTAACGGTCAATTTCCAATGTACGTGTAAAGATTGCATCAAAACGTCTTTTGTAATGTACGGCTTTGGTAAAATTGGTATCACACAACAAACAGGGTCAAAATTGGAGGGAGGCATAACAATAAATGATGAGCGGAAGAATGCGTGCCAAGATTTTGGAAGCGGCGAATCCCCCCCCAAAAGTGTTTAATGAAATCAGCCCGTGACTGTAGAACACAAAGGCGGAGCCAAAACGGATTTCATGTGTTGTTTTGTTTACCAACATAGCATGGGATATTCAGTATACCACATTTGCTAACGCAATAAAAAGTGTTTAAAAATCTTTGTTTTTGGACAACACAAGACGGAAATTCCAAACCCAAAATCACGCAGTACTTTTAATCACGTCGTACGGAAATGCAAAACAGAATTCGGCTACGATCTACTATAGTAGTAATACACTCTAATTGTGTGCATCACGCGCCAGAAATACACTGGAAAGTCGATCCTTATCTTCTTTCGTGGGATGAAGATGGTACAAAATGATAGCGGGATGATGTAGTGTAATTTTTTTCACACGAGGATTTGTGTATGTTTGCGTGTCGAGCTGGTGAGGGATTGTCGGGGAGCAATCTTCTCCTGTACCCGGGTACACCACAGAAAGTCCCCCGTAGAGAGATTTTCTTAGTAACGTTACCTCCGGCGTGTAACAATAGAAACGCAAAGGAAACACTTTCTGGAAAAGCACGGAAATATAACGGGAAATGTTTTCATTCATAAAACAGATTTGCTAGCAGAGGGTGCAGCTTTCACGTTTGCTAGCGTTATTAGGCTCTAAGGTGTAGGTATTATGTCGGGCGCAGGAGGGGGGGGGCTCCCTGTTGAGAGAAGCACAATCCATATAACGACCAACCAGTAAAACAATGAAGCCAGTGCCTGAAAACTACCCGCGAAGTACTATTTATATTTTAGTGCTGTTTCAAGAATTTATAAAGGAGAGTAAAGGTAGGACGGTGCGACTTTGGGGGCTAAATTTGGGCAAAAAAAGATTAAGCAAGGAAAAGAATATCATTTACAATTCTATGTATGAAATTGATATCTTTCAATGGTTATGTATTCTAACAGAATCCTGTGCTTCTTGGGCTTTTAATCTAAAAGAAAGTTCAAACAAAACGCCAGGTACAGAGTTAGTAGTTCGCGGAACATTTTTGTTGGCACTAGTTGCGCGCTCTTTCACAATCTTGGTCCAAGAGTTGGCGTTATCATAAAAGCTATGTGTGATCATAACATGGCACCGTGTCGACTTTCCATGAAACATAAACACAAACTGGGAATGAGTATTTTTGGAATGCGTTTAGCTTGCGTCCGTCTAAAACAAGTATCGCCGCCTTTTCCGTTTATTTTTTTGTGAAATAAAGATGACCGAATTCACTACGACAAGGGTTAAAACGTTAATTCTAGGCTAAAACGATATAAAATGATTTTTTTACTTATTGTCAGTGTCGATGTTCTGAAGAAAACACTGTGAAAAGTTTCAATTACGAAAAGAGAAACATCATATAGACCCAGATCAATTAAGAAATTAACACAAAACTTGATGTGATTAAAACGCCAAACTGTAATGTAATTGAACATATCGTATTCCGTGTTCCTACTAACACTAGCCATTCTATGTCAGTCATTCATACATGGTATTCATCTAGAAAACCTAGATAAGTGTTTTTAAGATTACCGGTTAAGCAGATATGTGGATGTATCTTTCTTGTGGTGTATGGAACAGTTTAAAGAACATTTCAGACTCTATAGTTCAATTCTGTCAAAGGCTTCACGAAAGATATCAATGAAAAAGTTTCACCCAAGTTTGCAGCAACAAGTCTTTTTTTGCTTCACTTAACTTAACGTTGATGGATAAAAAACGATTGATTGCGTTTAATTTGTGTGTAGTGAAATGCGTTCTAGACTGCAGTGTGAGCAAATTTTGATTATGTTCATGATAGCAGATGTCTGGAAATGTACACCTAGCATTGCTATTCTCTACCAGGCTTCAGAAGGGACTGGAAGAGTAGAAATTGACCAAATGGACAGACAACATGCCAGGAGAGTTGGTCCGCTAAAGGAGTACATATGCGCGCTCTCGGGAGCTTTCCAGCCGCTTCTGAAGCCTGGTAGAGGCTAGTTTGCTAGACTTTGTAGTGAAAGGTTATAAGAAAGAATAGTGGGGTAACAAAAGACAGGCTTTGCTTTCGCTCAGAGTCGAAAAGTACTTTTATATTGCAACGAATGATAATGCAAAGAAAGTGCACAGAAAGTTGTGATGAAGTCATTTTCATAATGTCTCCATGAATACTCTTTTCTTATTATCCTAAATTCTTGTCAGATTTGCGTATTTCTTTCTTTTGAGTATTGATATTACATGAGGCCTATAAGTCTAGAACATACAAGAAATCTTCGGTGAATCTATATACGAATTGATAATCATATTTGTAAGCAGTTATTTTAACAAACCCTGGAACAATGAAATATTCATGATTATGAAGAAGCCCATATTTGCTGGATGTATATGTGCATATATATAACTATAACATTCTTTTCGTCTTCATATCTGGGGAGTGGAACATTTGAATTTTTTTTTTCAAGTCGCTTGAGTGAAAACTACTGTTGCTAGTTTCGTCAGCGTATAAAGCGATCACACAATAGCAAATATATGGAATATATGGAGTCTCTATTCTAGTGGGATAGTTTCAGGGCAATATCATAAACGTACTATAAGACATCGCTATTGAAGACGTTTATATCAATGACGTTACAAAAACTGCAAGTCTAAATTCATTCCCACCAAAACAACAACAAAAACACAAATATATCTCTGGCTATTCGTATCTGAAGTCAACTACCTGGCAAATGTTCTTAATACTACACCAGCCTCTTCTCGATCTTTCCTTAAACCCCAGACACTGATGGGATCTTATCCTGTCCCGCTATCTCCCGGGCCGTTACGCTCCCGGAGTTTATGTATATTTTTACCCCCGTCCCGAGGTTTTCCCCGCGCCGCCTATCTGCGTGCCTTCCCCCGGCGGAACCCTGCCCTATCTCACCCCGTCAACAACCACTCCTCGCCCGCTGCCTGGTTACCCACAAAGGACTCGCAATCAGGAAATTACCCCGGCGATATCTCCCACTACCATAACAATCTCAAACACGCGGAGAGATTTGCCGAATTCCGCGGATATGTTCTTGTGTGTACAAACCACTATATGACGTCTGATGTGGAAAAGAGATGAAAGATTACTTCATTTTTACCTTTCGTTATATTGCTGGGGTTTTACGTGAGATTGTCCTATCATGTAGATAAACGGATCACTATTAAAGGGCTGTGCCGTTTCTTTAATAGGTCAGATGCAGGAAAAAGCGCCGTCAGTTTTTATAACCCGGCATAAATAAAAACGTGGGCAAAATGACAGCTTTCATTTTGCGTGGAGTTTTTAGTGCGGTTGATAAAAGTTGATGGTATCTTTTCTGACACAGATTTTCACGTGCGGGATGAAAACAAAACTGCAAACTATTTTATTAATCTTATTTCTTAAGATGAAATTCCGAAGCTTTACCTGTTTACTATATGGGGAATGAGTATTATATATGTATTTTTCTTGACATTATATGGACATCTTTTTTTAAAACACTAAACTGTGTCTATTCAGACCATATGTTGTCAAAACGTTGAGAAATCTTTGTGCATCTACCTGAAGGACACATACATAGATATTCCTTGTAGCATTTCTGATAACCTCTTCATAATGAAAAAAATTGCTATGAAATTTCAATGACTGTTGTTTGGCAGAGACCTCTACTACAAAAGGATGACTAGTTTGATTCTATGTCCTTTTCGTATCTTAGAACAAAAAGCGGGGGGGGGGGTATGGTTGAATTATCAGAATTTTAATCAGCACAATTCTTTATAAGTGACAGAACAAGGCCCTAGTCGCTCAGTCTATAGAAAAAATGTAGAATGCATCACTTGAAATCATACAATTTTCCTGTTTTATATCATTAATGTTAAGTTGTAAAACTATTTTCCAATACAAAATCTACTGTATTCCTTGTTTATTGATCAAGACATGTGATCATTTTCTATTTCCTAATTTCAGCTAAGCTTATTACTACTAAATACCAATGGTCCGATCATACATATAGTTTTGTCTTATCAACAAAATGCTTTACAATGTGTGTTAACCGTCTGCTTTGGTTCGATATGACACTATCGTGACGTAAACACAATGTGAGAAGAGGAACTTTTTCCTTGGCCTTCGTCCGTGTATGTGTGCCTACACACATGTGTATATGGTTGTAAACCTAAGGGCCCCGTTTATTATAGTTTGACTAAGATAACCACAAAGGGGGAGGGGCGTTAAAAAGGGGGTGGAATACGGTTTGCACGTGTAGATATAAACATTGTAAAAGCACAGCCAGGACGATACAATAGGGGCACAAGAAAACGATTCAATCTTCGAATTTTCTCCCTGTTACCCCCTCTACACTTAAGCGCTGAGCAGCCTATAGCTAATATCTTGTACTATCATCAGGCATCCTTCCATCTCGAAAGATGATGGTAGCACTCTATAGTCTAGGTCTGGTGTTGTGGCCGTGAGCAGCGTTTAGTACTATAATATATAATATATCTATACATGAAGTTTCATCGGTGTTGGTAGTTATATGTTTTAAGTTAAAACTTTAAATCCAACACAAAGAAGTTCTCTCACCTAGACATTTCGACCAGTCCCTCTGAGGAAGACCAGAGTGACTGGTTGAAATCTCTAGGTGAGAGAACTTCTCTGTGTTGGATCTAAAGTTTTAACTTTAAACAACAAAAACCTAACATCTTATTTGTACATGTAGTTCCACTGAATTTTATTGACAACCAAATCATATTTGGGACGTTGTGTTTTCTATCTTTCAAAGCATACTTTTACATCATGAATAATATTCAAATTATGAAATGATGGGTCATAGAAATCCAATTTTGGTCGCTCAACGGGTCTCTATTTTATGAATGTATAATTTTATGAACTTAACAATGTAAAAAAAAATGATCAAATACCTAGAACTATTTGCCAGGGTAATTAGAAGGCGAGAGATGGCCTATGTGAATTCCTTTATGGTTGACCAAGTTTAATTCTCTGGCAAAGTATAGTTCCTAGTTTCTCAGCTCCCAAAGAACTCTAGTGAAAACTAATAGAAAACGATAAAAAGAAAGCTCATTCATTGTAGAAAAAAAACAACTATTATATTGTTATCATTTGCGATTTCTTTTGACTAACAGTCGTGACTCGAGACGTTGAACTGAGGACAATTTCCTGGAAATAAGAAAGTTATTTATTTCAGTCGTTAAGGCATGTCAAGAACACGTGTTGTCTTTATGGCACGTTCTTAATTTAGAGGTTTTCATCTGAAGTCTCGTGTAGGAGCATTCGCTCAATTGAAAGACAGTGGGTTTCCATACAGTTTGGGTTGGTATCAAGAAAGAAAGACATTCTGTACCGATAGTGCTATGGGAGAGAGAGTGTGCGAAAATCCTCATGAGCCATGGGCACACAAAAAATAGAAAAGACGAAGAATCTAAAAGTACTTGCTCTTCCAGTTTGTAATACCTCTATTTTCAACCAGAGGAAGAGTGCATTTGAAGTATTTAAACATCTCACCATGATCATGCATGCACTGATATGCCCAATTTGACGAATTCAGCGTAATAGCTGTTTATGAAAAATGATTGTCTTTTCTTGGATATTTGAATAACGTTGAACCCTTATCATTTCAACTTTTTTTGTCTACTTGAAGTGTATTGAATTCCATCCAATCACACTTACATATGTGATTGCAAGTACAACATACAAAAAGCTGTCTTGTCAGAAATTTTAGAGTACCAAGCGATGTGCATGCAGCAGTGTATAGCACGTGCTGTGGTCTGTATTCTGTGACAGGTACAATTCAATCAGCTTGGGAAATTTGTCCTTTATTGTGTTTTTGTTTTGATGTATTTTTTTCCATGACACCGAAAATTGACAACTTGAGTGGGACAGGTGGTTCCCCTTCTGTTCTATGCGGATCTGGAGCAAAAACCGGACTCTGTAGTCCCCAGCGGCCGGACATGTGGACCGGCTTGCGTGATCCGATTTACCGCGCATTTACACGTCCTTAACCGGGAGGAATGTATTCATGACCACCAGCTAGCCGCGGAATCATCCGTTCACGCCAGCGGGGCCGATGCTGTATCCAGAACCGTGCTTTAGTATCCAGAATCATGCCTAGGTGCCTAGGCACAGGTTCTGGATAGTCCACACGCATCCAGAACCGTGCCTGGGGCAAATGTATGTTCTTGGATACACGGAGACTATCCAGAACCGTGCCTGATTCTAATAACTAGCCGATTGGGTAGATAGATAGGCAAAGTTCTGGATACGATAGCAGGTTTCTGTTTTACCGGGAAGTTGGCAGGTTTACCTACGGGAAGACGGAGACACCTGCCCCGGCAGGATCCACCTGTCACCTCGGTAACCTCGTCTACCTGCTGTTTTCTCACACAACACATGTTTTAAAACATGGCGCGGGGCAAAAGCTGCGTTGATTGATTGAAAGAAAATCAAACAGCGGCCCAGATTTCTGTACCTCCCACCTTTCTCGCGTGTTTGTGTGTTTGTGCGGCTACAAACCCCGGTGAGATATTATTACGGAGTTGTGGCCGGTTTTGCCGGTGAGTTTGGACCGGGGAAGGATCTGTGTTTGTGCTGCGTACACACTCAACCCTCTTCAGCCTGCGCCCGGTGTTATCGTTGCCATTTTGACTTCCCCCGTGAGAGGGGGGGGGGGTGTATCCCTTCTCCTCCTCATGTCGAGCACTTTACTTCAGGGTTCAAGCCGTTTTAATGGTTTTAGATAATCTTTGTTTTACCAGGTCTCCTCTCCATGATGTGCACACACGATAGCGCGCGGGTCCAAAGGTGCGCACACATACATACGGTCACACAGATACTTTTCCCAAAATATTTAGCCAGGCCGGGCGACGGAAAGGCCTGCGGAGAATTTCACTGCAAAGTACGTAAGGAAACAACCACTTGTGTAGCTTCCCGCCCAAATTTACTATATCGCCTTCCGCGCTGAATACTACAAACAGTTTGAATAGGAGGAGCCGTGCGTATGTATGTATGTACGGTATGAGAAAAAATGCCGCTGGCTGAGAAATGTTAAAAGCATGTGTCAATCGCTGATTTATATTACGTCTGGTGACTGTGGGTACCCGTGTCTATTTGCTTTTTACATTGTGACGGCACCGGTCTTGTTTGCCAATCATTTTGTAGTTAGCCAGGTTATTTTGGGGTCGTCTGGTCATTTAAGATTTCCGAAACGATCGATATCAGCGTTCGAAAAACCTTTTAAGAGTTTGATGAATCCATTGAGGAAGATATATTCCTTTTCAATGACCCCCGCCAGTCTTTTATACACTGCTTAGCGATATGAACTCTGTTGAGCAAGTAGTTTGTCATGTGGGACTAACAGGGGTTAAAGTTTGGAGCCGGGTTCAAATTTTTGCGTTTCCCCTGATTTTGACAGCGGTATTTGCTAGTCGGTGACCCCCCGGAAGGGTTTTTGCGCCCCCGAGATTTTACCCGGCGCCAGTCGACGCCCGCTGATTCGGCCTTTCTCCCCGCCTGCAAACTCTACTAACGCCCGGCCGCACGACAGGCTAAAGATACAAGCAAACACTACTTCTAAAGCTTCCCCTGTCCGGCCATTGTTTGGCGCGCGTTCTGTTTGCTCAACAGAGCCAGTCCTTCTCCAAACTGTAAGGTAGAGATATTTTCAAAACATTCCTCTCTGAAAAGGAAAGGCTGGTTTTTGGCCGCAGCTTATCTATGTTGTAAGCACCGGCCGACGTACGAACATGGAGGGGGAGGGGCCGAAAACATCTCCCGTACACGCACACGTACGATGCAGCAATCCAAAAGCAATCATTTTCCAACCATATTCCACCATACAAAACATATTCTTATTGGCTCTATTCCCCACTTACTTTCTATGAACCTCTTTCTAATTTTCAATTTAGAAAATTCGTATAATTTTTGTAACGCTGGTATCTTTAATTTAAAGTGAAGTTATCAAAGATCACTCTGTCGCTTAAGCGTGTGATTTTTGAAGAGAGAATTTAGGATCATCACAAAGCTCTGTGTGTAATTGTGGATTATTACAAGCAAGAAGGATAAAGGTTAGTTTCTGAGACTGAGGGAAAATTGTTCGCCCTCTGAAATTGCCCTGTGCAGCGCGGCAGAGCGGAAGGCAGGCGGCGACACGTGGTGGTTGGAAGCGTGAAGTAGCCATGTAATATCAGGGTGAAATGAGCCGTGAAATGAACCATAATCAAACGTGTATTTGGGGAGAAACAAAGTTTCAAAAGACTCCTGTCAGGTCGAGTTTGTTAAACAGAACGACAGCTTGGCACGGTGTGTAGCCGGTGGGAGAGGAACTGTATCATATCAGGCAGTGAGGCAGGCAAATCTATATACAACTGTCTGTATGTTCATTACACTTTTAATGTTAGATCTGAATATATTTGCAAAATCATGCCCGAGTTCAAAGGCAATTTGTATATGCAGTGTCAAAGGAAGTAAAGTAAAGCAATAGAGAACATACTACTACTGTCTGATTAACTATAACAGTATAAGATACTACGTTTGCTATTAATATTATGAGATATGACTTTATATTTCATTATAAATTTCAAGACAATTATAACATATATATTCTATGATAAAGAGGAATGAAATTGCCATATTACAAGTTTCCATTCTTGTAGTGACTCTTTCGATTGAAAAAAAATCTATCATAATTCTGAATGTATAAATGTATATTCTCCTCACTACGTATGATATTGGTAAAACTAAGCTTTAATCAAATTCTATAGCAGGCATTTTTTCTACGTACAAAAATCACGACAGAGAAAATTCAGGTGTCAATGACAAATCCCTCTCATATTCCACGTCTTTTAAAACGCCAGAAATAGCTATAAGAATAGCTACATGACAATCAACCAACGGAAGGATACGCTGAAGTACGTAGTGAGAGTTTGTGGATGTGACGACAGCAAAGAACGATAGGCACGGGAAAAAGGAAAGAATGTAAGACGGAAGAGATCGAAGAGATCATTAAGGCAGGTGATTATCGTTGTCTCGCGTGTCTTAGACAGCTGATGCATGTGTAAGTGGAAGGTTCTGAAAGGAGGTGTTGAGAGAAGTGGCAGATAACGAGATAGCGTAGGCGAGCGCGAGAGGAAATAATTAGTCGCACATTCCGCTCCGCCGTCATTCGGCGCAGGTTAACAGAGGGAAAAGATGACATCACCCGAGGTGTCAGTCATCACCTGTCGACAGGTGAGGCCAGACTTGACGGGAGAGGTGCAGACGGCCGTGAGAAAACTAACTCCTTGGGTCATGGCAAGGTCAAGGGTTAATTTTGAGGCGCCAAACTTCTGTCCCTTGGGGAAGAACACGTCTGATTTCTTGGTGCCCCCCTCCCCAAAAAAACACACTTGCAGTGTCAGTTATGTTCCTAATGTTCAAAGCATGCCTATTACTATCAAATGTGGAGTTGTGGAGTCTACGTAAATGGTATTATGACTGCTGGGTCATCGAACATTTTCTTCTGATTTTTCATCGTCTTTTTTCCTTTCATGTCACTTATCAGCATTGGTGCCAGGTAGCATAGGATTTAATAATCTAAAATGTGGAAAAATAGAGAAAATGCAGCAAAGCATTTAAGTTTGGAGGAAATTATGTTCGTTCAAAAGTACTTAAACTCGGTCGGTGGTACCATATTTCTTGGCAATTCGTCAATGAGGTTGACTAGAAATTACTAAAATCTATCGCTAGTCGCTTAAATGACTGTCCTAAACACAGGTGACACCAACTGTTTGTTAAATAACTACAATGATATACATAAAGGTGATACAACTACAAAGGATTATCAGAGGTTTGGGTTTGGGCTTATTTATGGCGTGTTTTTAATGTTTTTTATCGGTCTTTCTTTTTTGCACTGTTATCTTTTTGTTTTGCCCCAACCCAGTATAAAAAAGGAAGTCTAAAAAGCTAAAAAAACACGCCATAAATAAGCCCAAACCCAAACCTCTGCTTGGAGAGTAGGTTTGCTACGCAGCTCTGGCCCGGCAAACTATCTCAGCAGGTAGCGTGGCTCATAGGATTTTCGGATTAGCGTGTTTCACCGTCCTCGACCCCGAAGAACCTAAAACGTGCTTTTCAACATCCCGCTATATATCCAACATGTTTACAGTTAGAGAACGTCATGCACTAAGCATGAGAGGGAGAGGGGGAGAGAAAGTGGTGCGTTTTGAAGAGGGGGTTAAATTTTCACACGGGCACACATTGCACACGGACTAGGTAATGGTTGGCGATAAGGGCCCATCCTTCAGCCTCGCACAAGTGGCGATAATGTGAAAATGATAGACACCAAACGATAAGAACTCACGATGGAAGGAAAGAGTTTTTTCTTTCTTTCTTTCCAGTAACGTACCTCGTCAAAAACATACACAACTTAAGATATCAACAACATTCGCATTCTTGTCTTGTGAGTTTTTCTTAAGGTTGTAAGAAAGCCGTCTTGCTGTGAAAGAACATTGACACAACAGGAATTCAGACCAGAGTTTGCCCAAGGCAAACTGCTCTGTTCTCTCGCCGGCCTTCTTCGGTTGCAGCGTTTGTTGTCTCTTGACGTCTTGTTCCACTCAGCGGGCATGTCGGCAAACGTCTTCTTGTAGTGGTGACTTAGTACAACACTCGTCTTATTCTTCGGCCATGAATAATTTATTTATCTTCGGATTGGAAGGTAAGTAAGTAAGGGGCAGGAGAAACTCCCCCGGCGTTCCTTGGCGCCGGCAGAGTGCCCAGGTACGGCTGACTTTTTTCTAAAACGGAGTTAATGTTTCTTTGTGTTTTTAACAGATAAGGGTCGATTCGCACTCTACGTAAAACTTACAAGCCGGCGCCTGGCTGTACCAGTCGAAATAATTGACTTGAATGCGTAATTCAGGGACTAAATCATAAGAATTCTTTTCTTGTATCATCGTCCCTTAAATTGAAATATCTTATGTTAATTTCGAAGAGGAATTGAAAATACCAGATGATGCTGTATTCTCCGTGTGCGCGTCGCACCGCCCGTTACAAGTTTTGCCTCCCTGTTTTAGAAACGCGAGCTCCTCTCGCTAAACACCAGATAGGATTTCAGCCAGACGACAAAAGACCGAGCAATTAGTCAGAATCATTACGTACGTGCACAGGCGGGAACATTTGATCTCCGGTTCTGCTGTTTTTAGTTTTCTTAAAACTTTGCGAGTGGTCGCACAGTACAAAAAAGTCCGTTGTTTGGTCGCAATTGTAGAAGATGATCCCAGTGACTGACAGGACAATATGACGTTTGAGATAGTTAAAAAGACTGGGTCGTTGTAGAATTGTGTAATATTCGGCCTATACAGAATCAAATCTATCTAGTATTAATATATGTTGCACAAAGTCTGAAACTTCACCGACTACAGGTGAATTGTAGAGTGTGTACATTTGATTAAAGAGGAAAGATAAAAACATTCTGTGTAGACCAGGACCTGTAACTTTATTCGTGCACATATAAACGGGCGTGTAACGCTAAATTCTGTTACAAGCCACGCCGGTTTTAAATTAAAATTTGACGTGTGCACAAATAGACTGTGTAGTTTGTGGCAAGCAGAGGAGGCGTTTTTCTGTTTACACACAGCACCACCTGTTGCGCTGCTTCTCAAACACACAGCGGTCCCTGGTTCGAATCCCGCCATCATGTTCAGGGACGGTCACATAATATATAGGTCTTCGTCCTGACCCGGTTACGGTGGTGAGAATTTTGTCAGGGACAGCCGAGCGGTTTTTGTTCGGTACTCGGTGGTACAGAACGGCCGGGAACCCCACACACAGCGCTATCGTTTTCCCCTTGTGGCAACAGCGGAGAAGAGACCAGCCACGAGTTAGTTTTGGGGCTAAGCCAGCTTTACGGGCGGTTATGGGTTTTGATGAGTTTGGGCCGCTGTGTTGGTCGCCTTTCTTTCTTTTCTCCTCCGGGCGGGGGCTAATCTCCACGCGTGCTTTCAGAGAGGCGCCAGAGGTCCCGTCGCACCATAAACAGTTCAATCGCCCGGCCAGGCTCATCAAACAATCACAACAGCCGTACCCCCGCGAACCGACACATCCAGGAGCACTACAAAGGGACGCCGGGCCATGTAAATCACCAAGAAGCAAAGAAAAAAATGTTTAAGGAGCATGACAACTTCTAAGAAAGAACCGCACCGACTTATTTAAGTCGCGGAATATATGTTAACTCCAAAATCTCGTAAATATCGTTTTCTAGCCGACATAGCTGGAATTCAGCAGCTTAAGGAGGGATTTCAGTTGATGACGTTATCTATCAACGATCAGGATTACGATAATCTGATCACACTTATCGTCACCCCCTCTCTCTTGTGTAAAGTACAACATTCCGAAGTCTTGTAGAGCCATTTAACGTCAGATAAAGTACACCGGGGGTCTCGGACCAAATTAAAGTATACGGGACAACCTGTCACAAGGGCGAACAGGTGGATTGGGAGACAAGGCTGATGATTGGTCCGTTTAAATGTTCGTTCGTTAACAGTTTTTTTTCTAACGCCAAATACCATTAATCATTATTCCTCATTTTCTTACAAAAAGCAGTTTATAGGACTCTTTGTTGGCCATACAATGTATAAATATGTGACAAAGCGTAAGAAAAAGGCCCCTATGTTGTATAGCAGTCATAATTGCTCTCTTTTTCAAACACTATCACACAAAGAGTCCTCAATGTATGCCGCACTTTCTTAATCTGCGCCAAATATTGAAATATGATAATTCAGGTAGTTTTGAATTCAAAATTCTGTCTACGTGGAAAATGGAAATAATCTTAGATCATATGCATAATGAGTTTGATATAAAAAAGTATTTTTTATGTAAAAAAAGCATAATTACGGTACCTGATTGTTGTTGATAGTGTTGAGCGAAACACTTATACTTATTATCACCATTCCATGTGTACTTGTTATTTCATCTTAAAAACCTGGTGTAAAACAAGGAAGCTGCATTTATCTAGCAATCGGTAATCATCTGGGAACCCGCATTTACTATCAAAACAGTCTTCAGCCGCTTACGGGCTTAGGACATCCTGATCAGAATAGGAGGAGAAACTCTGAAAACAACTCGACTCGCTGTGTCTTTGCTTTGGGGTTACCAGGAAGACAATATTTCTGCCGAAATAACAAAATTCTGATCAGATTTGCCTGTCAGTAAAATAAATAACAACAAGTTTAGGAACAATAGGGAATTGTTATAAGAATGTGACTTGACGCTAAAAAGGAATAGTTTGCTATGGTTATAGTTTTTTTTGGGCCAAATTGCTCCACTCTATAGCAAGAAGCACCAGACCAAAATTGTGTGACAGTAATAAATGTAAAGTAGCCGCGTTGAATTCAAACATGAAGAAAAGAGTGAGTTGCTCGTTGAGGTGTTAATTAAGACAATTTATTCGCTGCCTAAAAGTTCTTTTGGAGTATAGTCAACAGTCGAATAAACTAGCTATTGTGCAAAGCAAGCTCACTACCCCTATAGGCCCTACAAAGTATGACTATTTGGGTGCATTTCAGGAAGAAACAATAAACGCTCTAAGGTTTTTGGGCTTTCTACCAGAAACTAGCCTCCATCAGGCCTTCCTAAAGGGGGTTGGATAGTAGAATTCGGCAAAATTAGTTAATTTAGGACCTATGGCCAGGGGAACTGGCAAATGAACTCTAACGATGTATTTTGCTATATTTTTCTGTTTTTCAATCCGAGCTGTTAGACTGATGGTGACTAATATCAAAACGTTTCTAGTTGCGGGCTAGTTACTACTGCAGTACTAGAAACGTAATTGTAGAAAAAATCGAAGTCCGGATAAGCCCATTGTTGCAGGGTGGCGACGGGAAATGTCAGGGCCAGACAAGAGTGCCACCACAAGGTATCGAAAAGTGCAAACTGAAGTGTTTGCTCAATAAGCACGACACAGCACGAACCTTTCACTATACACTTTATCCCTGATTGATGTATTTTCTTCCTGCGGATTTCAAAGGTTACGGTGATATTTCCCTCAAGTTGGGAGCGGAGCGGAGAACACGCGTTACGGCTCTCTGTCCCTTTATGTGAAAACCCTTGTATCAAAACGGTGATCGCACAAAAATCAATAGCGACTATCAATTTAAGAAGTAGACAGACATACCTTCACGAAAATTTAAAATGTTTTTCTCTGTCTTTGTATTTAATCATATCCTGTTATCGTCTAGCTACCTACGGCACTAGAATATGCGAATCCGTGTATGAAATCTGACTGAATATTGAATACTGAAATCAGAACTAATGAGACTAGGTTGTCGTATATCGGATATACAGAAGAACTTTATTGCACAACAATTGTACACAGCAGAATGCATTGCAACAACTATTGAACATACTAGTAGTGCAAAAAGAGGTATATATAATAAAACTTAACATCCTAATTACTAAAACAATAAGGGCTAGCATAAGTCTATAACGCTATAGTGTTGCAATCGGCTAATCATTAGTTAAGGTATTTTTCAGTCTAAGAACAAAGGAGCATTTTGTATATTTATTCATAGTATGTGTGCATTGTGGTGGTTGTTGCGTCTAAAATATTTTCAAATCTGTCTACATACAATATATACCACAATGTTTTGAAAAAGCAGTTTGCTTGTGTGTAATTCCAACATGGTGTAGGTAAATAGCTGGAGAGTTCCTGTACAGTTGGTGAAGGGCTGTTATTACGGCACTACCCTCGACTTGCACGGGAAGTGGCCGTTCTCAAAGTTGAGAAAAGCAAATATGATGTAGTATTAACCCTGTTTGTCTGCCCCACGCCTACTCACCGGTGGGATACAGTACAAGAATAAACTTACTAACACTCAAATCGGAATAAACCAAGCACTCCACGAGTACACTTCAGAATAAGCATATTGTACACACATACACACACTGTACACAGTATGTATGCATCAAACGCCTTGGCGTAATTATGTATGAGCTTAACGACTACACTTGTCAAAAAACTACATGAAATGATGAACTTTAATGTTACAACACCGCGCCAATTTATGAATGTACGCTAGTATGACATAAAAGCGCTCATACTAATGTAAGATTTGACGCTGGATGGCTGTATCTAAGTGTTGAGTGGGGTAGTGCGTAGTAGTAGCTCTCTACAAAATTATCACTTAACTTGAAATAGATGGACGAAAATAGATGTTAAAAAAGTGCGATGTTTGCAAAACAAAGTGCTTGATATTACGTACCCGATTTTTTTTCTTTGGTACAATATATCTACCGGGTTGGTGTAAAGCTACAGAAAAAGAAAACGTTGAGAAGTGTGGAACTCTATGAATACACCGAATGTCTATCAAGATCCTACAATAAGTACCCCCCCCCTTCACGTCTGAGCCTTATCCCCTCATCAGATTAGCTAACATCACACTCAGACGCCTAATTCCGAACGGCGAGGGATCAGCGATAGTCTCTGAGATAACAGGTGTCCAGACAACGGCTAATTGGGTATCATCTTACCATTTTAATGTCTAATAAAACTTAGGTAAAAAGGTATTGTCATACGGTCGCTTGTCGATCGCACAATTGTCTGTAAAATTTCCTGATTTTTCAGATTCAATGAGACACCAAGTGACAGGACTTCGATATCATTTGATGAAAACCTTATAGCAAGAACTTATAGTTGTTTTGTGTGTATGTGTGTGTGTGGGGGGGGGATACAGTAAGGGCGAGAGGGGCGTACCAAAACATATTTGCAGTTTTTCTTTTGTCCTTGAGGGACAAAGCGGCGACGACAGACGACATTGTGTGGATCTTGTCTCCAGGATTACACGGGATCACGTTAAGCGTGGACAAAATCCATCCATCGGCAATGAGATCTTCTCTCCTAATTATGAAGAACACGAGAAATTGTTTGAACTAATGAGCAATGAATACAACATTTTAAAATCATCTTTAATACGTGACCATGCTCTTGTATATAAACTTTATTATCGTACAAGATACTAAGTATGATATATCTATTGCTATATATCCAATATACATTTGTACTATGAGACTATGAGTTTACCTTTATAATACAAAGACTATGTAGATGAGAATGTGCTTTTACATACATATAGCCAATGTCCTACCTATTGAATACTGTCTTGCAAATTTGATACTATTTAATACCTACGAAAAGATCTGCTGAGAGTTTGGTGTGAAGTTCATCTAACTCGTTTAACCATTTGGACGGGATATCAAGAGATGATACAGAAAAGTAGTGATTATTGGTGACTATCTGTTCGATTTCACATCTAGCTGACACCGTGACTTCTTTTTGCTTTATCTTTGTAGAAGGAAATGCTGTTACACAATCCTTGAGCCTGATCCTGAGTTGATAGTTTATTACAAATCTATACACAATCATTAAGCTGTTATTAACTTGTTGATAACAGCTTAATGTTAACTTGTTGATAACAGCTTTAACTTTAACTAATTCAACAATAGTTTTTTCAAGCACTTTCGAAATGTCCAACCCAGAAACCATTTGTCTAGAAATAATGTTCCCAAGAAATATCAAAGTCATATCACACAGCAAAATATCAAAACGCATATGCATGCCCTCTAAGAAAAGTAGCATTTTTAGTTTCACTTACAAAATGGTTTCCTAACTAAATGGTTTTTGGTCGCCTTCGGATGTCAGATTCGATGTAATGACAGCCAGTTTCGAACCGTTTGACGATGTCTATTAAGTTACACAGGTACAATGGCATGTTAATAGGGATTTAGTGAAGCCATGAGTGTTTGCGGTTAGGAAGCCCGACTTGTCTCTCTACATGGCGACGGGAGAGAACAACAGAAGACACCGGCGAGCAATGCGCACCCAACCGGCTCTGGAATTTCATCGCTGACGACATGTAAGAAAAATTAGACGACACGCATGGGAAGTTAAAGAGGTATTCTCTTTTTTGGCGTGTGTGTGTTGGGGAGGTGTAAATGTATAGTAGAAGGTAACTTCAAAGTGTTCAGGCGGTGTAGCGCGTGTTTTGTCAACGTGCTGTGGAGTGGGTCCGTGTTTTGGTAATGTTGTTCTGATGATGCCGTGGTGAAACCGCTGAAGAGGGGACCCTGACGTGAAGCCTCCCGGCAGCTCCGCAGACAAGCCCCGGGTACAACCATGCGCACAGTCCGGTAGCTCAAACTCTTTACAAAAGGACAGGTCACTGTCCTGTTTTGGGAGACATCTCATGTGAAACTTGCGTCGACCTTTTTAGGGTCGTCTCTCTCTTTTTTTTTTGGGGGGGGTGGGGGGGGGGGTGAAGGGCGGTGGAAGTCCCGGCGCCAGTGCCTTGAGTGAGGGGAACGGGACAAAACAAAAGGTTGGCCTGTTAGAGAAACGATGCATAGCCGCCCGAATAAACACGCCAATCGGTCGATGCGCGCCCCTGTTTGGTAGCCGGAGTCTTTATTTACGCAGTTGTAGCAACAAGTGCACGGAGGTCGGGCATTAGCGGGTCGGTTTTCAATGTGAGCTGTCTGTGGCGAGCGCCTGGTTAAAGGCAGCGTGCAGACAGTCGGCGACACCCGGGCAAATACAGACGTATTATCGGCAGACAGGGTCCGCTGATTCACCCCCTGATCGGATGGAAGGTGGGGGACATCAATGGATGACGTAGCCGTGGTCCCGGATGGGAGCGTACCTGTGGCGCCACTCGCGGCGCAGGTGGATAAAGCCGGTACCGCCCCCCGGTCCATAGTCTCCACCCAGACTCTACCAGGCTTCACAGGCGGCTGGAAAGAGTAGATTGACCAAATAGACAGATAACATGCTCTGAGCGGCAAACTATACTTCTTTAGCGGACTAACTCCCCTGGCATGTTATCTACAGTATCTATTTGGCCAATTTCTAGTCTCCACCTATCCTGTACCAGGCTTCAGAGGCGGCTGGAAAGAGTAGATATTGTCTAAATAGACAGATAACATGCTCTGAGCGGCAAACTGTACTCCTTTAGTGGACTATCCAAGCATGTTATCTGTCTATTTGGCCTATTTCTTCACTTTCCAACCGCTTCTGAAGCCTAGCCTCCACCAGGCCTTCCTAAGAGGTTATGGTTAATAAGCTAACTGTACGCCCACCACGGAGCCTGGTATGGAGGTTATATATAGCCTGGCTTTTTTTTTAATTTATTCTGAAGCACAATGAGAATTACAAATGAAAAGGCATGGACTAAGTGACTGCGAACTCAAGTTAGGTACAACTTATATTCTCGCAGCCACTTTTACAATGAAAGAAAAATATTTTACAAGACATTTAAAAATACATGAGACCTTGCGTGAGTAACAAACCTCCCATCCCAGAAGACACATACAGTTAGAATCTTTTTGTTTCTAATATATAATTTTGTGCGCCCAACATTATTTTGCAGTTGGTATCATACGAACAAAGGAAACTACCGCGAAGAACTAAATATTGTATGGAATTATCAGAAAGGGTGTTTAAATCAACAATATTACCAAGTATGCTTGAAAGCTTGCCAAAAAGGACTAAGCGCTGGTAGGTGTATATAGGGCAGTGCAATAAATAATGAGCAATCGTTTCATATGGACACCCGTAGCTACAGGATGGACTTGCAACAAGACCTCGGGTATAAAGACTGTGATTCAAGCTGCAGGTGCCCAGACGAATAGCCTGGCTTTGCTGTAGTGACCAATTTTAGAAGCCCACGTGAATATGTTTTAACATTCTAAACAAGTGAGTTTCTAATATTTTTGTTGTAATAATCAGTAACGTACCCCCCTGAAATATTTAAGTTCTTGTGATTTCTTTACACATTCTTATACATTAGGCCATACTGATTTGATTATTTTTTTGGTTTTGATTTGATTTATGACATCACCACTAGCCGTTTGCTTTATTTCTCACCACGACACACCATTGGTCACGTCTGTCGCGAGACTGTGTATATGCAAGT
>NW_017804598.1:316984-320196 GCF_001625305.1 Branchiostoma belcheri | reverse complement strand
TTGGCCTGTTAGAGAAACGATGCATAGCCGCCCGAATAAACACGCCAATCGGTCGATGCGCGCCCCTGTTTGGTAGCCGGAGTCTTTATTTACGCAGTTGTAGCAACAAGTGCACGGAGGTCGGGCATTAGCGGGTCGGTTTTCAATGTGAGCTGTCTGTGGCGAGCGCCTGGTTAAAGGCAGCGTGCAGACAGTCGGCGACACCCGGGCAAATACAGACGTATTATCGGCAGACAGGGTCCGCTGATTCACCCCCTGATCGGATGGAAGGTGGGGGACATCAATGGATGACGTAGCCGTGGTCCCGGATGGGAGCGTACCTGTGGCGCCACTCGCGGCGCAGGTGGATAAAGCCGGTACCGCCCCCCGGTCCATAGTCTCCACCCAGAATCTACCAGGCTTCACAGGCGGCTGGAAAGAGTGGAAACTGACCAAATAGGCAGATAACATGCTCCTGAGCGGCAAACTATACTCCTTTAGCGGACTAACTTCCCCTGGCATGTTATCTACAGTATCTATTTGGCCAATTTCTAGTCTCCACCTATCCTGTACCAGGCTTCAGAGGTGGTTGGAAACAGTAGATATTGTCTAAATAGACAGATAACATGCTCTGAGCGGCAAACTGTACTCTTTTAGTGGACTAACTATCCAAGCATGTTATCTGTCTATTTGGCCCATTTCTACACTTTCCAGCCGCTTCTGCAGCCTAGCCTACACCAGAGGTTATGGTTAATAAGCTCACTGTACGCCCACCACGCGTACGGAGCCTGGTATGGAGGTTACATTTTTAGAAGCCCACGTGAATATGTTTTAACATTCTAAACAAGTGAGTTTCTAATATTTTTGTTGTAATAATCAGTAACGTACCCCCCTGAAATATTTAAGTTCTTGTGATTTCTTTACACATTCTTATACATTAGGCCATACTGATTTGATTATTTTTTTGGTTTTGATTTGATTTATGACATCACCACTAGCCGTTTGCTTTATTTCTCACCACGACACACCATTGGTCACGTCTGTCGCGAGACTGTGTATATGCAAGTTGAATCGACCAATCGGTGCTGTTGTGACTGCGTGCTCTTGTGAGGCCCTCTGTGTGATGTATCCTGAGCATTGATTGATCATCACATTGCGTTTGTATGTTTGTTCATTTCACTTCTTTAAAACTGAGTCCATGTACAGTAAGCATTTTAAGGACATACCCAAACAAGAGAGAGATGACAGACTTTTGTGCTATTTTAGACTCTTCAAGTATGAAATGATGACGAAAATGTGTTGTGACTTTAAACTAAGCGTAATGTTTTATATGTCGAATGGTTCCTCAAACTAGTATTAAAGAACAACACAGTTCAGACAAAAGAACGTTTGGTTTTACTGATTTTACCCCCCCCCCCCACACACAAACACGCATCTGCTTGGAGCTCACTAGTAAAATCCAGAAGAGTGGAAATTTGGCCAAAAAAAGAGATAACATACCAGAGGAGTAGGCGTAAAAAAGACACCAGTGCAAAAACGAAAGCCCCGTAAAAAAGCCTAAAAACACGCCAAATCAAGCCAAACCTCTGCTTGGAGAATAGTACCGAGCGACAAAATGTGCTCTTTAGCGGACCAAATCTAGCCTCTACCAGGCTTCGGGAGGCGGCTGAAAGGAGTAGAAATTGGCCACATAGAGAGATAACATTCCGGGGGGAGTTGGTCCGGTTGAGGCAAAATGTACTCTCTAGCGAACCAACTCTCTCGGTATGTCATCTCTCTTTCCGACCGCCTCCCGAAGCCTGGTCGAGGCTAGACCAACTCCCCCTGGCATGTTATCTGTCTTTCTGGCCAATTTCTACTCTGTCCAACCGCTTCCCAGAGCCTGGTAGAGACTATACACAGGAGGCTAGGTGATGATGACGTTATCACCAGTCTAATTATCCGGCAGATTGATTTCTCGGTGTCCCCGGCTGACGAGGCGTGTAACGACATGATGGGGCGACAATGGACCCCCTCCTGGCACACGGCATGGGAAATACACGCCGTGGTCTTATACGTTATGGTCTTCGTTACGAGGAAAATAAAAGGAGAAGTTTTAATAGTCTCCCCTCGGCCTCTGAGAATTTTCTGTGGGAATTTTCCTCACAAAAGTCAAAAACACCTCAGCAGGCTTTTTCTCTAGCTTGACCGTGCTGTCATTTTGGACGGTTTTGGGACTACGAACTCTGCGATACCGTCTGTACATGAAATTTGATGATGAAAATTTCTAATAGCCGTAGAGCAACGACTGAATTTTCGTGACCAACAACTGGCAACGCTAGTCTTTACCAGGTAACAACGCGATTTCCAAAAAGAGAGAATGATTGGCCAGAGGAGTCTATTAAAGC
This sequence comes from Branchiostoma belcheri, assembly GCF_001625305.1. NCBI lineage: Eukaryota > Metazoa > Chordata > Leptocardii > Amphioxiformes > Branchiostomatidae > Branchiostoma > Branchiostoma belcheri. The sequence goes on along the minus strand of NW_017804598.1, from coordinate 317,830 downwards.
CAGTAGTCTCTACCAGACTAACTACCCTGGCTATATATATGAGAATATTTGCCAGGGGAGTTTGGCCGCCTTGTAGGTTTGACGGAGGGAAAGAAACTACCTCCCCGCGGCCGGACTCGCTTGGCCAATTTTATTCAATTTTTTTGCCGAATTCTACGACCCGTATTCCCGTAGAAAGGCCTGGTGGAGGCTAGCCACCATAGAGTTCATTTGCCCTTCCGAGGGACCCACTCCCCTAGGTCTGCCAGAGTCCTTTTTTTGCCAAATTCTAAAATCCTATCCCCAACAAAGGCAGGCCTGGAGGAGGCTATGACGACTCTATGTAGTAGAAAATGAAAATAAATTTTCAAGAAAATAAAAATCGAATACAGAAAGGGGGATGTACGGGTACATCGTGGGAGGTCCCCCCAAAAGGTCACTGCCTGTCCACCGTGAACAGACCTCCTATGTAAGCAACAAAAAGGGGTTTTCTTTAGTCCACAGAATGACAGAGAATGGAGCTTCTTATTCCTGCTCATACACCACGCTGGGGCGTCCACATTTTTCTATTGACGAAAGTAAACATTCCCCACAATCGGAGTGAATGGGTACTAATCGATTTCTTTGTCGTCAGGCCACTTGAATGTCAATTCCAATTCCGGGGTGCTGGCACACGTAGAGTCCGCAGTGTGTGTGGTATATGGAAAAGATATCAAGGAGGTTCTATGAAAGTCCTTGGTAGTATGTATAGCCTCCTTTCCAAACTTCAACCTTTTTTTATTCTTTGCTATATATATATATATATATATATATATATATATATATATATATATATATATATATATATATATACGTATTACTTCTACT
>NW_017804598.1:303033-316964 GCF_001625305.1 Branchiostoma belcheri | reverse complement strand
GTAAGAAAATGATATGATGCAGGTATACTTTATTTGCTACATTGGCATGTTTGTTGTTTTTGTTTTGTTTATTTTTTATTTGTTTTTTTTGTCAACTAGGACTGCGTGCTAGTTCTGCTAAGGATGTAGCTCTTATAATACTTTCTTGTATGTTCATAGGAAACACTATAGCTACCTATCATTACTACTGTTGTTACATTTATGGCAGTATACGTCAAGCTTCTTTTATAAAGAAATGAACATTTACGTCTAAAAGCATTTCAATCCCATGTGTTCTTTTCGTAGATGTATGCTTTCCTTGTAAAACGAAATCAAAACATAGTGCAATGCTGAGCTTTATTCCAACAAAAGGGTACAATAAAGTTCAGCATTGTACTATGATTACTACCAACACAGATGAGCGTGCATGATAATTCAGAACAAATGTCGTGTTTAATAAAAAAAAGAATTATTAGAGATACATCCTTATCAGAACAGACAATCATTCTTTAGTTGATAATGAAAATTAGTTGATAATGAGCAATGAAAATAAAATGCCGTTATCAAATCAAATATTGTCAAATATCTAATATAATAAGAATAAAGGAGGCAAAGAACTAGGAGATATCTATTATATAACGACTATCACTTGCATCTGTGATGACACTTCTTACGTATTATATTGAAAGTTCGAACAAACGAAAAGTGACATTCATTCTAACACACGTTGACTTCACGGCTCATAAGTACGTACTTCTTACCGGAGTTTATTTCAAATTCGTGGAGATAGAAGAAAACTTAAGGCGGAATTCGTGACGTTTTAACAAGAGAAGAGAGCCCTCAACAAGTCCATGTTCTGTGGGAGAGGAGGTCGTCAACTACCACCAAGTGACACTTCAGCCATTATGTTCACAATTCGAAGAAAAGCGCTTTTTTAAAACCCGCGCGTTTACGCATGTGTCAGTACATGTATTCTTTAAGCAAAGGTTTGGGCTTTGGCTTATTTTTGGACTGTTTTTAAGACTTTTTTTATCGGGCTTTCTTTTGTTGTACAGGTATCTTTGTTTGTGCCAGCCCAACAATAAATATACAAGTACCAATACAAAAAAGAAAGCCCGATAAATAAGCCTAAAAACGTAGTGTCAATGCCTCGAACTACCAAAAGGCACATGTACTGTCCCAACTCTGGCTAGCTTGAAGAGACTTAAGTTAAAAGTAACAGAAATCAGAAATGACCAAAGCGAGATTACACGAACCATGTACCAGCTCTCACTCTTATGTAGGTGTATTTTGTACCACGTATGTGTAATAATGTGTGTATTTATGGGATTTATGATGTAAACTTTTTCTTATTTTATCGGGCTTTCGTTAAAGAATCCGAAGACGGCATAAAAGAAGGCCAAGGACTACAATAGGAAGAGCGGGAGGAACGTTTTTTATTAGAACTGCACTCATGGTCGATTAATTGTATATTCACCGGACAAAACCGGTTATGTAATGTCTGGTATGAATGGTTTTAGCCGTTTTTTCCCGCTAATTATTTAGCGCTTTTAATAGTATGAACTGGGTCTTTGTACATGGTTTCTTTTTCTTTTTTCGCAAGCGATTGGCGTATATTGGATACTGTCATGCCAATGATACTGGCTTGCGCTTGCCAATTTGTTACTGTGTTGTAGCCTCTACCAGGCGTCGGGGGGGCGCGGTTGGAAAGAGCAGAAATCGGCCAAATAGAGAGATAGCATGCCAAAAATGTTTGTCTGCTGGAGAGAACAGTTTGCGCTAGAAATGTACTCTCTAGCGGACCAACTCCCTCGGTATGTTATCTCTCTATTTGGCTGATCTCCACTCTTTCCACCGCCTCCCGAAGCCTGGTAGAGGCTAACTGTCTCGCAGCCATCAAGAGACCTGCTTGGAGATTAGCGTTGCGTTGTTGCGCGCGCCTTTCCCAATAAAACACTTAACCGCACAAAAGGACTTTGTCGTGACTCTATCTTAATTGGAATGGCGATTAGAACTAATAGAAGGGAAATCGTGGATTCTATAGCGCCTGGTTTTAATAGGAGAAACGGTAGAGCAGAAGTAGGCACGCCAGGAACTAATGATTTGGGCTGAACAATTATTGTACAAGGAGGAAGCTAGTTAGCAAGATTGCAAGTGGATTGGATGAATAATTGCATAACTAATGGAATTGGCGATGTTGCATTTATAACCTTTTTAAAACAGGTTTCCTTACATATTGTCTTATAAGGAGAAATGATAGAAAGTTCAAGTTTTAAAAGTTTAACAGTATTCGCGGTTCAACAAACCAGCAATGACGATGCAGTAGATGATGTCGGTATCAAAAGGACAAACAACTCAATAAATGAATCAGATTTTGGACTGACAAAAAGTTCCGACTATATATCGTCACTACTGTATTTTGTTTCTTCTTTCTACTTACACTAAAGACATGCATAAGAAAAGATCATGTAACTTCTGTATACGTTCATCTCTGAGCAGATCATACGATGGTAATACTCTCCAAGCAGAGGTTTGGGTTTTGGCTGATTTTTGGTGTGTTTTAGGCTTTGCGAATTCCTTTTTTGCACTGGTATCTTTTTGTCAATTGTTGGCGTAAGATGTCAGTGCAAAAAAAGCCCGATAAAAAACTAAAACACGCCAAAAATAAGACAAAACCCAAACCTCTGCATAATAGTGGTTAGACAGTATCCACTGGCCATTAGCCACCGTTGGTTAATGGTCACTGTCTTGCCACTGTGGTATCTGCTTGAAGATTACTCATACACATACGTTAGTGTTCATATATAGACCTCACGGTTCTCTCACGTCTACAAAATGTTCCTCACTGACAAATAATAACAAGATTAGGGACTAAATTGGTTTGTCTGCTCGTACACATCAGGAAAAAATCTCTAAGCAATGACAAAAACTGACAGCTAGAAAAGCATACCCATTTTGCTTTTTGAGATTAATTGTCACTCCATAGCAATGGCATAGTTCACACTACCGAACGATGACCCTCCAGGCCTCTACCAAACAAACATCGCGCTACAGACTACCGCATCACACCGCACACACACGCGATTGACGCGAAGTATATCAGTTGAAGAAGAAGATACTTGAAGTGCTCGTCAGCATGCTGTCCTAGGCTTGCTGAGGGCCATTAACAAGTACTTGTGGATGCACAATAAATCGGCCCTGTCATCGCCGCGTCGCGCGCTGGTGTGCCCCCGTATCTCTTTTAACACTCCATCAACAGCGAGCCTCCTCTAGATTTCACGCTATGGGACGGGCGCGTGGTGATAGCCTCGCGTGCAGACTTTTCTAGCGGCCCGCGTTTGTTCCATTGAGTGCGGCGATTTCTTTTCGGGGGAGGGCTGTATCGGCTGAATACGAAACAGCTATATCCCCCCGATACAGCCACCCACCGAAAAGAAACCGTCGTACTCATTGAAACAAAGAAAGCCCGCTAGAAAAGTCTGCACAGGAGGCTAGCGTAATCTCCAAGCAGATCTTTCGGTGGGGTAAGACATGTATCAAATTGGCCAGCCTGTATCCATTTGCCAGGAAATGGATACTGTTTTCGGTGGGGAAATGGATACTGTCTGGCAAATGGATACAGGCTGGCCAATTTGATACTGTCTTACCCCCACCGTAACGCGTAAGATCTGCTTGGAGATTAGGCTAACGCAGTGTAGTCTCACGCACACTGTGACTTTTTTGGCCTATGATACTATAGGATAACCATAGGGAAACTCTACATATGGTGTGCTATCAATGCCTGGCTTTCGAGGCTATCTCTAGTGGAAGAGGGAGGGCTATGTCTTTCGGATGGGGGAGCTTACGGCGTCAAAAACCTCTGCACGTAAAAGAACCCAACACACTTATCAACAAGAGTAGGGGTGACCCGATGTGCTTGGCTATAAACACAAGCCGTGCACTACTAGCTAACGTTTTTTTCATGCCCTTGTAAATTGAATACGATCCTTGATTGAAAAGTATTATTTGGAAGACAAAGAAATACACAATACTTGCTAAACAAACTTCTTTATGGGCGAAATTCGTTTGAAGTCATGACTAATGCGTGGAATTTGCGGTCACTCACCGGTCAACTTGCGTCGTAATATAGACATAAAACGCGATGCCATAAAGTACGTTTTAAAAGACTTGCTACCGCAAATTTGAGGAAACATAAACTGCCGTCATATATACGCCCGTTCGTTATCTAAATTTCACCGGAAATTCTAGGCGATATTAGCGATAACACAACAATGGTATCATATTTTTAGTTTTATCGTCCGGAAATTGTCACTTCAGTTTGCAATAATTCACTCATTAGCTGAGAGAAAAGTAAAGAAAAATTGATATGAGAGATAACTAATACACGTATACCAGAATATATACCATTGTGATTCATTTCTATAATTAGTTTCAAATGCTTCGATTCTAGTTTTTGCCTTGTTTTTTTCCCATACGTTCGTCACTTACAAAATACAAATTCTATCCTTTTCGAATATTCTCCAGTCACCTATGGAGACTGATGCGGCATGTACATTCATGAGATTTTGCGCCAGGATCTTTCCCACTCCTCTCACAATCGCCATAGTAAATTTACCGACGTAACTCAGCAAATATACACTAAACAACATCTCAAACATGTCCTCGAGTTTTCCACTTCAGACTTGGATAGCTGGCCCCAGACGACCGCAAGTTCGCGGGTTGGCCGTGGCGGTAGAATTTGCGCGGGAAAACTCGGGACGATTCTCTGACAGAAGGTGTGAAGGTAGAACATATGTTGGGCCAAGCGAAGGGTATTTAATGGTCGGACAATGGGTATTTTTTTCCCTCCCCGTAACAACGGATGTTTTTTGAGCGGGGAGGAAAGAACGCGAGCGCCGGCCCGGTATTGTGTGTGAGCCCGGTCCATTCAGGGCTGACTTCTGGCGCGATGGATGAGGCCCAGTTGTGACCCGAGAGTTGTACACGCTTCACCGCGTCGTCTGAAAACCTCCCATTTCCATCTTTATTGGGTCGATTGTGCGAAAGGCAAACAGACGAATCTACTACCCTTTTCCCTGGACGATCGTGTGAGAAGGCCCTTCTGTTCGGAGGGAGGAATAATCACATGCTAGATTTCATCTGTATCAAAAAAGTGGGGAGGGGGGTGTCCCTGAGGTAAAATGTCGTCTGTCAGAGAGACACAGCACAGTTAATTCCGTGATCTCAGTGTTTGCTTTAGGCTCATCCTACAGGATTCGCCATGAATAGACGACGTAATAACCCATGACAAATAAGATCCCAGGACCCACAGTAACATTCGCACATCTAACAAAGATGCACAAACTTTTTTTATCCGAACTTGGCGACATAAAAGAATATTCCTTATGCTTTTTTAAAACTTGATAATCAAATCTAGGGTGATATGAACCACTTTTTGTCTGAAATACTAACCTCTAAGATAACTAACAATAATCATTTTCAAAACGTCTTGTCAATTTCTTTGCCATGACATGTAAATGCTAATTACTTTGCTCCTAGCTTTTGCTTTCAACACACCAAGTTTACGTGCAAACTACGTTATACCGAGGATTCTACGTTCCAATTCCCTGCCTTCTTGTAGGAAGGCGTACGCTGTTTTTTAGTGAGGACAATTGTTGATTGATCGTTCTTTGAACGGTCGCATGTTCAACATGTGATCCTATAACAGTTATATAAGTAGTCACGAATTCCAAAATATACTTGGAAAGTACCTTCTACCAGGCTTCTGAAGTGGATGGAAGGTGTAGAAATTGGCCAAACAGACAGATGATATGCCAAAGCGGTTTGCCGCTCAAAACTATAACGTTAATCATTCAGCGGACCAACTCCCCTGGCGTAATCTGTCTATTTGGCCAATTTCTACTTTTCCAGCCGCTTCTGAAGCCTGGCAGAGGCGAATTTGAAGTGACACCGGTAGTGCAAATGTTTGTGGATAAGTTTTAAAAAGGAAGACATCAGAAAGCCACTATTTGTGATGAGACAGGCACCGGGCTTCATTTTGTTGTACTTAAATTTAAAAAAAAAACAGGGAGGATAAAACTTTCTTGTTCAAATCTCTTTATTAAAACTGAGAGCTGGTCGCCCGGCCCTGACGGTCAAGGGGGACGGAGACCCCTATCGGCGGTGTCAATTACTGCACCTCATACTACATGCACCTCCCACAAAATTTCTGACATCTTTCGTGTAATCATACCGCTAAAAGGCATCCCCCTGATTATGAATCTTTTTAGTTTTAATTGTTAACATTTTTATGTATAAATCTGAATGGCCTAAAGATGACAACTTTAACTCTACAGAAAAAAAACAAAAACAAATAGGAAACAATCACCAATTTTTGTCACAACATACACATTTTATTCACCCTTTCACTTCCCAGACAATCAATTGATCAACTAAACAGAATGTTCAAAATGTATTTCATGATTATACAATGTCCCTCAAATCAGGTACTAGTATAAATGTACATTCATTTAGTTTTAGTGGTTTAAGTATTGAGTGTGAAAGATAATTTCACACAACAAAAACGCTTGTACAAAAAAAACTATACACTTTCAAAGGAGTTGAAATATGCACAGTACCAGTGTGACATTTAATTATACAGCAAAACGTAAAATTCACTACGCATTCTGAGAGAGGAAATTGTCTGGAATTGAACATTGCCAAGACCAGAGTCTCAAAATGGTACCTGCTTCATAAATTACATTCAGTTTATTACAAAATGTATCAATCATAACTAAAGTTACTCAATTATTAATGGACTGACACTTTATACCATATTCAGATTAGCATGGGCTGCTCGCAATTTTTAATTTTAACAGATTTTACAAAAATACTAAAAAAAGAATGATACATGTAGTAAACAATAGTATGGAGACAGTTTGACAAATGTCGCATGATTTCAAACAATGAAAGGGTTTTGCTTACCTTATACATCTAAAAAAATGTTATTTTCCTCGATAGTATACCACCCAGCTATAATGCTGGATGCAGCGTAGAAGTATAGACATGCTAAATATACAGTGTATACTAAAGTACTTACCAGGCAAATACATGTAGTAGTTTTAACTGACTTATTTGTACATGGTTCTGCCAAAGTTGCAAGTACACCTATGTAGTATATCTGGTTTATACAGCTTGTTTGCAGGACTTTTCTATCCAAGTTGTGTGTTAACTGATATCTAGATATTAACTAGGTACCAGAAACATACAGAAGATGTATCCTGTTAGACATTTGTAAGACATTTGTGAAAGATCAGCTCAACTTTACAATTAGCCGCTGAAAAAAAATAGTGATTTCTTTTATTATCTAATGACTGTACGGCAATGTTTTCAACTGCAAACAACCAACAACATGTCTATTTTATCCTGTGATAAAAAGATTGAATTTCCTGTAGTCAATTTTTCATCCAAATTATCCCACCATATAATGAAGTCTTAGACAACAAAATACATTCAATAACATACAAAAAGATTTCATATGTTTACTATTCAGGACCCGACAAATTTGCATATTTATACACAGAGAATGTAGTTTGGTCCCCCAGAATTGTTTGCTTGTTTCTTCCTGTCTAACATTTAGCACACCAAAGTAGCCAATTCTATATTGGTTTACAGGATTAGGCTGCAGGAAGAAGGTTAAAAACTGACATGTTGTCTACCTATGCTAGCCCTGTACACTAACAATGTACACTGTAACTGCTCTATGGGTGGGTTATGTTTGGTTTAGTACCATCCGCGGCTCTGCTGGGGGTAACTGCCTCGGCCGCCGCGGTTGGGCGGGAAGGACTGCCGACGGGGGTCCTCACGGCGGCGGGGATCCTCGCGACGCTGGAAACACGACAACAATGGTGACAGGTTTAGTACAAATACATGCCCCAGGGCTGATTGCAAATACAGGTAACATTGATCAATATATATAGCACATTGGCAGAACGTACTGTGCGAAACTCGTCATACATTTTGTGTACCACTTTGACTGAACGTCTCTTTTGAAGTCGTATTCGCGTATTAAAGATGACATCCCTTGTATAGTTTTCAAATGTTGTGTCGGAGAAGATATTGTCTGCATTAGTTTAGGCACAGTTAAGATTCTCCAAGTGGCATTCTAAAATTGCTGTATGTTTTAACTAAGCAAGGACACTATACAGAACGGACTATGGAACTACATTGTTGATTTTTGCCATTTGCCTGCCATACATGAGATATTTCTGCATTGCACACAATATCATAGAATTTGCCATGTTGAACAACTATCAGCAGAGTCAGCTACAGCAGACTTTGATTAAAGGATTGAATTAACGTACCTGGTCTCTGTTACCATACCCCCCTCCAGGGGGTGTGGGATACCCCCCTCCCGGGGGTGTTGGGTAGCTGCCCCCCTGCTGGTTGCGTAGCTGCTGAATGCCGTACGACACGGCTTGTTGCACCTGGTTGTGTCCCCAGCCTGTGGGGGTTGCGGGTGAGCTGCCCCCGGGGTGGGGGTAACCCCCCTGTCTCTGCTGATACTGATCTGTAGGAAACATGGACAAAATCAAACTTCTAGTTAGAACACCAGACAATCATTTTAACCCTTGTCCTTCTGGCATTTTTTACACAATAATATTATTAATTTTCTTAACAAAGTCATAGACCTTTGACTTTTTGTTGCCCTGCGGTGGCCCATTTACTTCCGCATTCATTGCGTTTCGCTGCGGTGTGATGCGTTGCACAAGAAATACAACTTGTATATACACAGGGCGCTACATAGATGGTACTATATGTGCAACCCATATATATATGGGACCCACAGGACAAGGGTTTAAAAACATACTATAGGATAGCCCTTTTATATTGAGGATGATCAAAGAAAAAAATGCACTGTTGTAGTGTGCAACAAGCACTCTACCCATCAGGCTGTTGCTAAGGTTCAAACACAGAAAAGTTTCTTAACAACAAAATCTTCAATCATCGACAGAATTTTGTGCTAAAGGATGCTGAATGTACAAAACTTCCACAATTTCTCAAGTTTACTAATTGTTTTTATCAATACATGTCATATGGGGATTGAAAAAAAAGATGCATTCTGTAAAAATATCAGCGTCTTTCACCACTTTCACACTTGAGTTAGCTTTTCACAGAGCAGTCTTCAATTGAAATCATCCATATCCTTTAATCAAGGTTGCATAATACAGTCACAGGAGCCTAAAAGGTTCTATATAGTTGTGCGAAGACAACTGCCATGACCCAAACAATCCCGTACCAAATTCAATTTCCTGTCGACCAAATCAGGCGAATAAACAGTCCTGCTGCACCGAGGGCGACAGGTGGGGGGGTCGTGCCGCGCTCTCACAATTACCCGCGCCGGGAAAATCCTCTCTGTTCCAACAAGATGGCAGCTATTTGACATGCCCCATGTGTCGCCGCATGCAAATATTGATTTAGAATGATTCTTGTTGGCTCTCTTCTTTTTTGCCCTATAATTTCATCTCTCTAGATTCAATCATCTTCCATCAGTGCACACCCTACTCCTGATGCAATCATCACATCAAAATGTTGTAATCGCAGACGCGGAAAATTGTACAAAGATTGCAGTTAGCTGATGCTTGGAGCAGGGTTTTGGAGCACTTTAGATGACACCGAGAGAAAATGACTGTGTTGACAAAAATGTATGAAATACGTTTCCATGATTCTTGTCAGGAAATATGATTTGAATTGCCTCTTTTTTTCAACCAAACTACTGCCTACTACATGGATGCTGAGAAAAGACCTTGATACAAACACAAGATTTCAAATGATGATGAACGAAATTGTACAAACTTAGTGGCCCACCCAGAGAAAATCAGAAATGGCCCACCCACAGACACTTTGGCTGGCTACAAGTCGAGTAGCGCCCGGGTCTTTTGTAAAACCCACACAAAGGACATGTTGTAGGCTGACAAGATTTGACAGGGCCACAATGATATCCAATTTGTACCCACAAGGAAGGAACATTTGGCTTGCCCTGGCTATGAAAGACTGGTAGACAGGGGACACAAAGACAACTGTACAGTAGTACTGGTTGTGTAATGCCTACTTTAGAGTCGACAACCTAATAGGCTGTTTTACACCTTTAATTTATGTACATTTGTAATATTGTCTGTGTGGAGCGTATCCAAATGGTTATATAACTACTACAACCTGAAGTCATCATTCTGCAGTTACAAGGCCTGCACTGTTTTGGTAAAGTTTATATTATTGTACTATGCAAGATTCTATAAATTGAGAGCAAATAATTTGCAAAATAGAATCCTTCGTGTTTTGTCCTACCTTTCATCATTTAGTCCATTTCAAATATTTGACTTGTAAAATGTATAAAAATTTTGAGAGGATATTTTTCAAGAGTTTTGCAAATCAAGACTGTGCTATATGCATTTATGCCTTCATGAACAATCATAGTTTCAACTACATTTGTACATTGTAGTTTGGAATACAACTACATGTATTTACAGTTAGGTCCTGTGAACTGGTGTAGCAAACCTTTTCAACACAGCATGAGCTGTCATGACCATTTTATTTGAATAGTCGAGATGAATTTGAATAGAACAGAACTATTTGTATTTTGCACAATTTGTGCATTCTAAATTGTGTGAGCCTAAGAATACACAAGTTTGTACACTCAATTATTCAACAAGAAGGCCTAACACTAAGTGCCCCTACATGTACTTTTAAATTGCAAGTGCAGGGACACATGCCCCTAATGAAGTTACAGGCTGTAATTGTGGATCACACTGGCTGACAAACATGCAATCTCCAAAAGAGAACTTCAACACTAATGACATCACAATTACACACACGCGCACAAAAACATGGCGATTACACGTCCTCGCTCCCTTTCAATCTTCCGCCATTTACTCTGTGTGCTTTTGAAAGCACTTCCCGCCCCCAATCAGCCGCTCTAAGAGCACAATTTGCAACACTTAGCTGTGCTGAGAGAAAGTAAGCTTTGTGTTAGTGACCTTTTCTTCTGAGATCATCATTAGGAAAGCTGAATACAGCTTTTTTTAAAAATATGCTTCATGAATGGCAAAAGATGAAAATTTTCCCCATGATTTTTGCTTGACTGCTTCTTTCTACTATATGAAGTATCCAAAATATTTGGGAAAGACACAAGACAACAGTAACTGTTACTCAAGCAACTGGATAGATCTTCAAAATCTGTCCAGTTGCAAGAGTAACTGTTTTCTTGTATACCTCTGGAGTCATTACATGGATGTCTAACCTTCATTGACGTATTTGGGGGAAAGATCAAGTGATAAGATATTATACCAAAGGGCCAAAAAACTACTCAAAACATGTTACATAATTCACTTCATTGGTTGAGATTACAGTGCATGAGATATATCAAGAGCCAAGAGGGAATAAACACAAGTCTTGAACTTAAATGGCATTAAAATGTTCCTACTTCTTAACAGTCGACATTTCAGTCTCAAGTGTCTATAGCACTACTCACAAAATTTCTGAGTGTCCTCTCTTAAATCTACGCACAAGAACTTACGCAGGAAAATAGTAATCTCCAACAAATTTTGAGAACAACTTCGTTTTGTATGGCTACGAGCAGCGCGGCGCACTCTGTGATGCCAGTAATACTACAGCAGTGATATTTGCACTTATGCAAAATGGCATGATTAAGAGCAATCTGTGTACATCATTGGCATTTGGTTCCCAAAACTACACATGTAGATTGGACGTAATGATGATTTAATGGCCTTCCACACCTCTTCCCTGGTCCTTAATTGGGATGGCGCTAAGGGTTATCTACCATGAATGAGGAATTCACAATCAGGGCTCTTCATGTAAGATGGTAAAGAATTACCAAGCACTGAGACAACTTAACACAAAATGAACTCTCTAAAGGGTAACACTAGTTGGAGAGTTAATACAATTTTTCTGGAGAGCTCCAGCTCTTAATTCTACAGTGCCAATTGCTCTTTTAGTGTGCAAACTACATGTGCTACAAGTACTGGGACCAATTTGGAGATGGGGAGTTGCCAGAAGTATAATAAAGATTAACACATGTAATGTAGTAATAAAAGATTTATACTTGTCGGATTCAAGTTTTCTCCCCCAAACTCAGTTTTTCCCTGAACGTTTTGCTAATCTTTACTGAAATAAAAAATAGCTTAGACAATAAACCACAATAAACCAAGAAAATACATTGGCACAGCCATACAACATGTATCTTAGTAAATTCGTAGTAGGAAGTCTTACACATGTCATGCCTACTATGGGCCCCTTTCCATATACAACTGTACAGTGACCAAAAATTGGATTTGTGTGAACCTTAGATTTTATAGTTGGAATTTGATGAAAGATGTATGATTTAAAACACATCCAGACATAAAAGAAAGTGCTATATCCATGAAATATATTGAGTGCTCTGTCCCATCTTTGGTTGCTCAGTGGTTGCAACCTCTAGTGGAAACAGGGTACACATGTAAGCACATAAAATCAGCACTCACCATTCCTGTAGCCTCCAGAGCCGCCCCCTTGTCTGTAGTTGTCGTACCTACCCCCTGAACCGTGTGGGGAGGGGGAGTTGTAGTCCCTGCCCCTGCTGTAAGGGGAGGGGGAGTTGTAGTTGCTCCCCCTGTTGTACTGTGGAGACTGGAACCCGGGGGAGCCCATCATCGGGGGAGGACTCCCCAATAAAGAACTCCCCGACGCCTTGTTTATGCCATGCCTGTGGGTCAAAGGTCAGTACTATCAGTGACAGAACGCAAGGAAATAACCAAACAGGAAAGGTTCACTGAAGGGTAAAGCAGGGGGTCTTTAACAACTTCATGCTGTAGGCGAAACTACAGGAACATGCAGGGTATCATCAGGTTGATGGGTCAAGGGTCAAGCGCAGAGCAGAGCACCCACACATCTACATGTATATATGGGGAAGGAATGGAAAGGAAATTAAAGGTGTTAAAAGTTATGGTTTTTACCAAAGTACTACAGTATGCACCTTATAACATGATCACCCAAGATGTAGCAAGAAATACAAAACAAAACAAAGCACAACATTGCAAAGAAAGTGGAGACTATGCAGTCATAAGAAAACAGTGTCATTTTACTCAGAACAATTGTCATGTTAGGCCAAGATTTTCAACAACTCCAAACAATACATTATAAAAAGGAAGAATTTTTTTGGACTATTGTTGTTCTAGTTCAATGACACTGGCAGAAAAATTTTACCCAAGCACCAAGCAACTAAAGAAGCAAACAAACAAGCAGCATGCATTTATTCTTTCTGCAGAGGAGAGAGTTAAAGTTAAAGTTGAGGCGTTTAACTGGAGGTAGAGAGCTGGCAACATGCAGTCATCAGCAGTGTCACTGGAGGGGGGGAGAAGAAATGAGGAATGATTGTTTATTAGAACTGCCACGTGCTGCGGAAACACACCAACACCGTGGCAACTGTTGCCGTTAGCAACGCCGTACTCACTGCAGCATGCGATGGCCCGAGTCGGACAGTCTGGCCCCGTGGCCACTGTCCCGGGTAAAACCTAGCTGTGGACGGTATCCACCGCCGCCCCGCCCGCGGCCCCGCCCACGGTTCGCCTGCTGCTGGTGTCGCTCAAAGTCTCCCGGCTTCAGGACGCGGTCTGGCATCCTATAGGGGGTTAGGTGTGGTTTCTACATTCATCCAGTGCATAGTAATGACTATGAGTTTACCATAATGACGCTTTTACTTTATTTGACGGGGAAATTAACCAGCTTCAGATGAATTAAAAGTGGGAGATTTTATTTCATATCACTACTAAACAGCCATATTATAATCACAAATTTTCTTGACCAGAAATTAAAACGGTGGAGGGTTTGAAAAGAAAGAAAGAAATCCCAGAACAACCTTTCTCTGTGTTTCTCCCACACAGAAATTACTTCAAATCTTTTGAAGTAGTAAATTCATTAGT
>NW_017804598.1:260399-303013 GCF_001625305.1 Branchiostoma belcheri | reverse complement strand
ATTCAAGAACCGAGTCCAAAAACCGAAACGTGAAAACCGGATGACCGGACCTGATGTACATTTCTGTAGATAATTTGTACACACAACACACACATCTTTAGATAATCTGGCCATGGCAGGTAAAAAAAATAACCCTGAATCATACTAGATCAGCCTAAATCCATGTTTATGCGTTCAAAAACAAGAAAAAAAATGTTTCCCGGTATTAATCTCTTGAAACACGGCGCTGAATATTGACGCAAAAACATTTCGTGCACGGCGAGCCCTCCCCCATTGTTCACACTGTGACGCAATCCCGCGTCACGTGTTGGCATTTCGCATCTCTGATTGGTTGTTGCGCCCGCTGCTGGCAGCGTAGCGGCAGACTTGAGCGAGCCGACGCGCGTGTAAACAACTTTTCTTTGTTCGATATCGGCGCTAAAATTCTATTTTCCACAACCACACATCGATATTCTAGTGAAGAAATGCATAGTTTCAAGAATCTTTGGGGAAAATATATGCTTCTATGCGGATTTTTAGCGTTTTCGACGTGATTTTGTCGTCACTTAACCCGGAAGTGTGGACCGCGGCGTGGCTAAATTTTTAGCGTATTTTACCCTGCGTTTTACCAATCAAAACAATAAACAACCCCCGCTAAGAGAACCCTGTAACATTTTAGATCGCAGCAATTAAGTATTTGATCAAATTATTTGTGGATGTGTTGGCATTTCAGCCGTATTATTCATTGGGAAAAGCGGCCTCATGCACGGCCGTGTCGTGTACACCAAGAAATTGTGTCTCGCTTGCCAAAATATGATATACTATACTACTGTACAATAATCAGGTCCGGTTTCAGGTCCGGACCTGGACCTGATCCTCTGAACCTGATCCGGACCTGAATTTTCTATACCGGTACCCACCCCTAGTTGCAACCTCTAGTGGAAACAGGGTGCACATGTAAGCACATAAAATCAGCACTCACCATTCCTGTAGCCCCCAGAGCTGCCCCCTTGTCTGTAGTTGTCGTACCTACCCCCTGAACCATGTGGGGAGGGGGAGTTGTAGTCCCTGCCCCTGCTGTAAGGGGAGGGGGAGTTGTAGTTGCTCCCCCTGTTGTACTGTGGAGACTGGAACCCAGGGGAGCCCATCATCGGGGGAGGACTCCCCAATAAAGAACTCCCCGACGCCTTGTTTATGCCATGCCTGTGGGTCAAAGTATTATCAGTGACAGAACGCAAGGAAATAACCAAACAGGAAAGGTTCACTGAAGGGTAAAGCAGGGGGTCTTTAACAACTTCATGCTGTAGGCGAAACTACAGGAACATGCAGGGTATCATCAGGTTGATGGGTCAAGGGTCAAGTGCAGAGCAGAGCACCCACACATCTATATATGGGGAAGGAATGGAAAGGAAATTAAAGGTGTTAAAAGTTATGGTTTTTACCAAAGCTACACTACAGTATGCACCTTATAACATGATCACCCAAGATGTAGCAAGAAATACAAAACAAAACAAAGCACAACATTGCAAAGAAAGTGGAGACTATGCAGTCATAAGAAAACAGTGTCATTTTACTCAGAACAATTGTCATGTTAGGCCAAGATTTTCAACAACTCCAAACAATACATTATAAATGTATGCCACTTTAAGAAAAAAGGAAGAATTTTTTGGACTATTGTTGTTCTAGTTCAATGACACTGGCAGAAAAATTTTACCCAAGCACCAAGCAACTAAAGAAGCAAACAAACAAGCAGCATGCATTTATTCTTTCTGCAGAGGAGAGAGTTAAAGTTAAAGTTGAGGCGTTTAACTGGAGGTAGAGAGCTGGCAACATGCAGTCATCAGCAGTGTCACTGGAGGGGGGAGAAGAAATGAGGAATGATCGTTTATTAGAACTGCCATGTGCTGCGGAAACACACCAACACCGTGGCAACTGTTGCCGTTAGCAACGCCGTACTCACTGCAGCATGCGATGGCCCGAGTCGGACAGTCTGGCCCCGTGGCCACTGTCCCGGGTAAAACCTAGCTGTGGACGGTATCCGCCACCGCCCCGCCCGCGGCCCCGCCCACGGTTCGCCTGTTGCTGGTGTCGCTCAAAGTCTCCTGGCTTCAGGACGCGGTCTGGCATCCTATAGGGGGTTAGGTGTGGTTTCTACATTCATCCAGTGCATAGCAATGACTATGAGTTTACCATAGTGACGCTTTTACTTTATTTGACGGGGAAATTAACCAGCTTCAGATGAATTAAAAGTGGGAGATTTTATTTTATATCACTACTAAACAGCCATATTATAATCACAAATTTTCTTGACCAGAAATTAAAACGGTGGAGGGTTTGAAAAGAAAGAAAGAAATCCCAGAACAACCTTTCTCTGTGTTTCTCCCACACAGAAATTACTTCAAATCTTTTGAAGTAGTAAATTCATTAGTTTGAGATTAGCAGTTCTTTACCACTGTAACCATTTACAAATCTCAAAAGTATAACCATGCTTTCCCAAAATGCAGTTTGGTCCAATTTTTTAAATTCCAATTGTTTTACTAGGATGTGAGAATGACTATTCTAATCTATTGAAAGTGTTTTTAGTGCAAAACAAACTTACTTGGCATCAGGCAGTACTTTGGCTGGGAATATGTAGTCTTCTGCGTATGATGGGTCCTTGTACAGAACACTGGGTTAGGGAGAGAGAAACAGTAGAAGTGTGATTTGGAATGTATCAACCTCCACAATTAAAGAAAAAGTATCATCATCATTATTGGTTGGAGTTATACTGCCCTTTATAGGGTGACATGGGGTTATTTGCCCTTTTGTAAGTGACTGAAACATTGACTAAAACAGTATACACGACACAGTGACTGTATGCTGTAGCTAATAGCTAGACTGCGCATTTGGACAGACCATTGCTAGAACTACATTGTACTGTAGAGTGGAACTTTGCTGCCAGCAAGTACATTTGAGGCATCCTCACTATGCCTGCAAAGTTGGTGAGTTACGCCAAATGGCTTTACCACCGGCTATACAGATTGTACAGATGTAGATACACTGTACAACTACTACAACAGCTAGTACTAGTACACTTAATATTCATTCATTCAAACTCACCCTAGTGTCTGGTTGTTGAAGACATCTCGCAGGTTCGGAAGAGGTGACTTGACAGTACTGTTCAACAGAAGACATGTTCGTCAGACTTTATTAAGTCAATAGCAAGCATTATTTAAAGATCTGACAAGCCTCTGACTTCTTGAAACAAATGAAATGGGAGTTAAAGGAGTATAGTATACTAATGGGTCAAAACTCCTGAAAGCAATATACATGCAGTAATATTAAGATCTTTTACTTCACTTACTTGTTTGGCATGATAGCCAGGTTGTCAGGTTTGATGACACCTCTCATACCTTGGGTAAGGTTAGCATTCAGGTCAGCCTGGGGAGGGGGCAAGATAGCGGTCATTGTCTCTCTGATAAGCTTCATTTGTTGTTGTTAAACTATTGGTAGATCTTCGATACACTATTGAGGTTAGGGGACCAAGAAAAAAATTGACTGCAGGCTGCAAATAAATTTGTCTATATCTATGCACACACATACATACACACATATATTGTACACACACATGCACACACACAGACACAAATAGATGCACACATACACATACATGTAAAGTCAGTCACACACACATGCACACAGACACACACACCATACAAGACTATAGCCACTGTACATATGCATGTATATCTAGACTTTATCATTAAAGTTTATTAGTGACCTATAATTACAATGCCACATTTAGTACAGGGAGCTTGTCTCACCTCTTCCAAGCTGTCTTGGTACAGTCCTTGGAAGAAACTGAAGGCAGGATGTCCATCTCTCAGGTACAGCCGGTCTGCACCCAGGCTATTTCTGTACACTGACATTTAGACATCAGTAACATGTTTCATACATTTTAAAAAATCATATCAGGCCTTTATGAATAAAATTACCTATATACATGACATACACATGTTTGTGTTCCTTGCCCATGTTATGATGCCCTATCAGCGTAAATTTAAAATTAGTTACCTCTAGTCTTCTTGTAACAAAAGTCATTATGGTTCATTTTCCGTCAAAGCTGCTATGATGTGGGTGCCATTTTGGACTGAAAGCTATGGAGATGCTCATAATTTCATTCATGTATAACAAAATTAATGATACAAATGAACTACTAGCACAGCATGTATCATTTACATTATATGTATGCATTGAATGTACATGTATACAAGTATTGGCCATCCTGACAAAAATACATCTTAAGAGAACATCTCCCAGTACAATACAATGTACTATACATTTGTACACTCATACCTAATCTTTATATTTGTTCTACATGTAACTGTGTATACCTGGGGGTACTACAATAGAGATCTCACAAACAAACATCATGTAACCCAGTGGATAGATGTTAATGGAGGTTATATTCTTCTCACTAGCTCAAGATATTTGCACAGAAGAAGCTGTTCATTCAAGACATTTCAAGGATTTCTTCCGGAGGTTGGTGACCCCTACTCACGTTCTTCCTCCGTAAGATCTCCCCGTACGGCGTCTAGAGCCTTGAGAAGTCGCACCTCGTCCACAAACGGGAGTAAAGCAACACCTGCGTTTGACAAGAGTGCAAGAATCAATGTGTCTGAAGATAGCAAGACTTATATATACATGCATGTTGACTAAGTTTAACATACATGTACATGTGTAACCATGCTCTAAAAATAACACCATTTAACTCTGAATCTTTCAAATCTTTACAATATCTTTTGGGCAGATGAAAGCTGACTGTCAGCGCAAGATCTGTACATGTAACAGAGCACATAATTGTAAATGCATTCATCTTCACTTTGGTTTCATTTGGTAGTAGGAGGTAACATTCAATGCAAAAATTTGAAAATCCACACAAACCTACAATTTGCATATAAACCCTGTACATGGACCAACTCAGGTTAGGTGCAGGTAAACATCACGCATGTCAAAAATACAAATTTTACATCTTCAATTTTACCTGCACTTATAATCCTGCACAGTCATGTGGGTAGAATTTCAGCTTGAGCCCTGGACTTTAAAGTGGTATAGAAGCATTATCAGCAGGGAAAATGCTACAAAACTCCTTGTGCCAAGTACTGAGGTATTTTATAAATGTCTTATGTCTTGAAACAACAAACAATGATATCCCTGACCTTGCCATGTGTACTTCTTCCCGTTGAGATCTATTCTGAAGTCCTCTGGATACAGGTCAATGATGGGCGAATCCTAGAACACAAAATTGGAATGAAGATGCAAGTAGTCCTTCAAAAGTGTAAAGGATAACTTTCATGAAAGCAAGAAGATTCTGGTAACTAACACACAGACCAAACTGCCCAAGAGGACCACTCAGGGGACTGAGAAAATATCTGGTCTACGTGGACAGGTGGTCACCATAGACAGGATTCTTAATGATTGTGTCAATGGGAAAAATATTATCTATGGGACCACCAATAAGTCATTGGCCAGGTGGTTCTTATGTAGAGGTGGTCAATTTTACAGGTTTGACAGTACATTGTATAATTTATCATGTTGATGGGTTAAAACACTGATACACCTACATCTGTGAGCACTGGGTAGATCTGCCACTAGATCATCAAGGATTTTAATAAAGGTAAATAACAAAATCTAGAAAACATCTCTGTAAAATTAAAAAGGGCATAGCTTGGTTTCTGGGTGCACTGACATCTGGATTGCCATTTGTGATCCCCTGCTTTTTTTTTCACAACTGAGCAGCACTCACAAACAGTTGTTATTTTAAGACAGGTGTGTGTAAAACTAAAACCATGAGTGTTACTGACAGCACATCTCCATTAGACGGAAGAAAGCACAACCAGGCACAGTAACGCTCGTGACCATTACATCTCCACACATCCGACAATGACCACATTCCCATTAGCCTGGCATCAAAGTGCTCCTTTCCGTCCCTCGGTCGGAGAAAATGGAGGATTTGAAAGCCGTAATTATCCTCCCTTCCTCACAGAAGCCATGACCCGTTGACTCCACGACGTGCCCTTTTGAATGTTAACAGAACGATCGATATTTGTCACCAGTCCTTATTACAGCAAACTGGTCTTTATCTTTACACAAACAACGTGAATAGCTTTTACGAAGGACATTGTCACTTGTCCATTTTATACAGTTAACAGAAGGACTGTACAACATGTATATTGATAGTGTCAAGCTTCATTCAACAATGCAAAATGTATGTATACTTTTCAGACTCGATTGTGTGTAAATATATCAAATTAAGCAACTGTTACATAAAGGACTGAATGTCTAAACAACAAGGTACATGTACAAATGCGTGACAGGAATTTGGTGCCTAAAATTTCAAGTGATGAGAGCTGAAAAATAAATATACTGTTTCATATCATAAAAAAAATTATCTAACATGGGATATTGAACAGCAATGTAAATCTTTCCATCACCATTTTCAGAGAGAAAAGAATGGATACAAATCATTACTGTAATTCCTGATTTGTTCACTGTACTGATAAGTTCACTGTTTTCACTGTTGCTTCTGTACAGTGAACTTATCATTACAGTTAACAAATAATTCCTGGACTTTCTTTTTTCTGCACCTGTCACCACCGTGAACATATAGTTCCGTGAACATGTCCATTTTTCTCAGACCGTGAAATTTTGCTACCGTGAACATAAAGTGAATTACAGTAACCCTTGGTGTTCTATCCTTGCTTAGTAACTACAGAAAATCTGGTATTATGAAGTATCCTTAGAGTGACAATGGTTCAATTGTTCAACCGTAATATAACTGTGGTAGAAGATTTGACAGATCATTACTAGATAACAAATTCTACACTTCGTCTACTACATGTAAAACAGTACTGTAGTGACTGTTACTGTGACAGTTAACTTGATGTGAAAGTGTCCTAAATTTAAACTTTGTAATGTTATGATCTAATTGAACAGTTTTACAACATTTGGCACTTAAGAGCTAAAGCCATACTAGTGTTGAAAAACACCCTAAAGTTAAAGTGCTTTTCTGAAATACATATATAGATGCTTAAAAGCCTTCACTAGCTTTCAATGACGTTCGAAATACTGTATCACAAATAGCATTCCTCCATGTTAAAGAATATTCAGAAAGGCATTTATTAATATTGGCACGATCTCAACACAAAAAAACACATCAAAAGGCAATAGTGTAGATGGCGCGAAACCATTTGGTACACACTCGAGAGAACCCTTCAAGTGCCTTGATGGCTCGTGTGGGTAAAACACTGGGCGCGGAATCGTACTTGGCGTACCGACATGTGCGGGCAACGTGGACACTTCATGCTACGAGTGTGCGAACCGAGCGGCCCGTCGTAATTGAGGACATCTAAGTCTAGAGCACTTTGCGGCATCGCTTCCACGGAATTCCCAATGACTTTTGGGTGTGCCGGGAAAAGTCTTGATGATACAAAATAAAGTCTCTCAGGCTCTCCCCCAAGGAATGAAGCAAGGGTGCTCCCCCCTCTATCCGAAATTCCTAGCACTGCTCCAAAACATTTCACATTAAGGGTTTTCTCTCAGTTTTTCATGAACATTTGCTCATTTTTTCATCAACCGATTAGGGAGTACCTTTCCTCTAAGAATTTCTGGGGAGACCCCTAAGTGTTTTTCATATGTGTGTTGAGATGAGACATAAAATGCACAATACCCTTAGACGAATGCTCTCAAAAACATGAAGATGGCTTGTTTCTTCCCTTTTATAAAGTAAAAAGCCTGAGAGTCATTGCAAAGACAACTCATATCATAATACGGTACATGTAAATGTACATGTAGTTTCAACTCTCATAATTCTACCAGGTACCCTAAATCACCTTATCAAGAAAAAAAGGTCAATTTGAAGTTCTATTAATGTAACATAGTAACAAGATTCAGTAATCCCTGAGATATACATGTACACTTCAGATATCCAGGTGTTTAACACATTCTTGAGGCCTCAATGATACTATCTAATTTCTAATTTTTTAAGAGAGCTGAAGTTATATCTTGTCATTGTTAGACAGTTA
The DNA here is from genome assembly GCF_001625305.1 of Branchiostoma belcheri. Taxonomy (NCBI): domain Eukaryota; kingdom Metazoa; phylum Chordata; class Leptocardii; order Amphioxiformes; family Branchiostomatidae; genus Branchiostoma; species Branchiostoma belcheri. The sequence goes on along the minus strand of NW_017804598.1, from coordinate 294,971 downwards.
TGATATATACAGATGATCATTACAGCTGGCTTTGAGGCCAGGCTGAACAGGTACATAATTATGTTATGGTAATATTTTGTTTGTAATTTGTCCATGCTTTAACTATTTGTATTGAATCAGATAATTATCATTGCTTAATACACGTATGACATTGCATATTGTTCATTTCATTGCATTTCTGTTTGTTGCCGGGGGACTTTTAAAGGTGAGTAAAATCATTTGTTTTGTCTCCCCCTTCATTGCACTACTGTAAATCGAAATAAATAAAATCTTATAAACGTACCGGCTTGATCATGAGTTCAGCCCATGATGTCGGGAGGAACTGTTTACTGGCGGCAGGGAACACTCCCATCAGCTGTTCCAGGGGGTTAAACTGTGGAAGAACAACAGGAATTGTTACACATTGTTGAATCCAAAGGTTCTGGGTTCGAATTCCCGGCAGAGGGTAGATGGTCTTGTGGTTTGGGTTGCTGAATCTGAAGGTTGTGGGTTCGAATCCCTGGCAGGCCCCAGAGTTGTGTTCTGTGATTTTGATATCAATATCACATATTTATATCAATAGTCAATAACAATCATTACTAAATATACATGTATATTAAGATGCATTGAACGATGACAAAAGGCAACAATAAAATAATGTCTGTCTGAGAATATGCCATATTCACGCTTCATAAGCACTCACATTCATGCATATACCACTTAGATACAAGAACCCAAAGTAAATTCAGAAAAATGGGCCAGGGCATTCTGCCTAATAAGAGTTTACTTGAGGTCAAACCACAGTACAGTTACTTTACAAGTAATTGCTTTCTCCCTGAAGTACATGTATTTCGAACATATGTGTTGCAAGGCTTGTCTTGCTGTTGCATATCATTAAGGAAAGCAAATTCTACATGTATTGAATTTCAAAGCCACTCCTGTACATATGTATGTGGTTATGGTGTAGCTGGATCAAAACAGGTTAGAAGTTACGGGATGCGTACTTGAATGTTCAGAATCAAACAGACCCACTTGTTACAATTTTTGGCATTGGGCGTCGGATCATACCTGATCGGAATGATTGACACGGCGCGCTCTAAAAGTCTAAGCAGCCGCCGCATTTCGCTTTAATGGAAAGGAAATGGGCTACACCTTCACGAGTGGCGCGGCGGTGCTTCAGAGTGCGGGAAAACACGCACAAGTGGCCCGGCAAATGAGCGGGATGGGACAGGATGTTGACTTTAGATGGGAGGAAAATTAGGAGCTGCACTATAAAGTGAGGGAAGCTGTTTCTGATGTCTAAGTTCATGAATAAGTGTACCAGACTACAGGACATTCGCAACACAGGTATACCAGGGCTTGAACCTGCACATGCAGGTTAGCTTAGGTAAAATTGGAGTTGTGCAGGTATTTCTGATATCTACCTGCCACCAAAGTACAGTAGGGGCATCATCACTAGATACATTTGTAGCTTTAAACAACGCTTACAGTTAGATGTGCAAAGGTTAGGTGTAACAAGTCATTCAGTGTAATATAGCTGGCTGCCGCCTTGCCGTGTTACAGCAAATCTGGTATGTTGCACTGAAGGGCAGTTATACTGACTATACATGTACATGTATCACATTTACAAATACATGTACTGATACAGATCCTCCTCCCCCTACAATTAATAACATAAAGTAAAGAAGCATTTTTGCTTGCGTAGTGATGCATACCTAAACCCAATTTTAGGTTCAGGTCTGGATTCAAGTCTAGAGGTTTAGGTTCAGATCCGGACCTAAACCCATGGCATATACAAAATTGCATGTTGGCAACCTTGCAATGTTGTCTGGGTGAAACTTTGGCCACATAACATGGAGGCCAGTACTTGACGATGCCCGATGGCAATATTTTCTTCGTTTTGCAGCAAAGATTTTACAATCTACTGAAGGTTTTAGGTGGTTTGGAAAGAAATGTGTGTGTGGGTATGTGAAATGGTCTTTTATGATAATAAGTCCGGACTCGGTTCTTGACTTTTAGGTTTTTTTGGACTTGAACCTAAACATTCTTACAAGTCCGGATCAAGTCCAGTGAACCGGTATGCATCACTATGCTTGCGATATTTCCTATAAATAGACATCTGTGACAAGCACAAAGACAGAGAAGACAACTTACAGGTTTGGTCCCCTTCTCAAAGGTGTTGGGAAGATCACCAATGTTGACAAAGTCGGAGGCAAAGGGAGCATAGTGGAAGGGGAAGAACCATTTCCACGATGGGCAGCCCTGAAAAATATGCCAGACATGTGTAATATGGTTACCGTAATAAATACATATAATTGCAATAGATTGCATTTGTCAATGAGTTAAAAGAATCTTCCATAATTTTCAGATTGTTCACAGTCATCATGGCAATCCTTAAGTCAAACCTTTGTCTCTTTTGGTTTTTGGTGAAAAGAATGAAAATGGTGCTAAACTGTAGTCAGAAATGTTACAGCTACTCTCTCTGTTGACTTCAGTGTGCATTACAGGTACAGAAAATTACATTACAACCCAATACCCCATTGCATGTGGCAACTTTGTTATATACAGTACTCAATCTACAGCGTGTATTGTATGCCAAGGTAATTGTATCAAGCTACATCAGGCAAATACAAACAAATACAATGTGTACAATGTACATGTACTTCATTGTTGATCATAAATTACATTGTTGCACATTCATTATCATATGTAAAAAAATATACACTGCAACTGTTAGTAGACAATGTCAAGCAAACTATTTAGACATAGAAGAGTAGATGATCTAGTAGATACCTGGTAGTAGTACAGCATGACCCAGCAAAGTCCCTCTGTGTAGGCAGCAGCCTGGATGATATCATTGAAAAAAACATGTAGTTATCTTCTAAGAATCTTCTAGAAATAGGCAAGTTAAACTGTCACAATAGAAGCAATAAAACTTTTTACAGAACTTATCTTATGAAAATGAAAGAATGGTTTTATACCACAGAGTGGCGAAACTCCTCATCATTTGGGTCGGCATCAAACTTAGCTACGTAGTATCGCTCCCTCCAGCCATCCTCCCACAGCCTGAAAACATAAAAGCACTTCTTACACATAGAAGATATTCCATCTGATTCATATTGCAACTTCTTGTGAACATACACATGGATCAAAACTGCCCCCTGTCAGCTTAGTGTAACATTGCAGGTCAAGGATGCAGTGTTGGTGAACAACTGATTTCTGCGTACTGTGATGGCACACAAGAACACAAAAAAAAAAGGATTTTGATTTCTTTGCCACTGATTATCTATCAGTCACTGAAAAAAATCTGCATACTAGTATATGATATCCCCTACAATAACCTTACAATGAGTGAAAATTCAAATGAAATTGCATCTAACAATAATCATATAAAGGCTCTGTCTTGAGTTGAAGTAAAGAGATCAACAAAAGAGTCCCTCCCTCGTCCTACCTGACGTCATCTTCAGGCTCTGGCTCCTCATCACTGTCCAGCTCAGCCTGATCAGCCTTTCTCTTCTCCCCACTGCGGGGGGTGTACTGCATGCTGTAGGGGGTCTGGGGGGCCGGTGACTTGAACCCCCCACTTCCGGGGGTGCTGCCTCTGCTTCCTGGAGTCCTGTCTGGAGTCTAGAGTCAAAGCACATGTTGTGTCAGGAAAGATATCATCTGCCAGATAGAACCCCAGGCTGTAAAGCTAGTTATCACACGGGCCAGAACATCCGCATCAAACATTATGGCAGCCCAGGTATGACATAAATGGTTGTACATTCTGCCAACGTGCAAACATTTCACTGTTTCTTACCTGTTCCCCGTTGCGAGCGAGCATATTCCTTAGGTCATCTGCAGCTCTCTGCAAAAGAACCATGTTCTCCCATTAAGACAGTGCAATATCACCTTTGATATACAGTAACAGGGCTCAAAATACCACCTGCATATGCAGGTTAGTGCAGGGGAAATTGAAGCTGTGTAGGTTTTTGTGATGTCTACCTGCACATGTCCTGGGTTAATATACAGTTTGTATATACATAGGTGTACATGGATTTTTATTTGCAGCATTAACTGTTACCACCTGTTAAGTATAAAAGAAATACTGTAATTCCTGATTTGTTCACTGTACTGATAAGTTCACTGTTTTCACTGTTGCTTCTGTACAGTGAACTTATCATTACAGTTAACAAATAATTCCTGGACTTTCTTTTTCCTACGCCTGTCACCACCGTGAACGTATAGTTCCGTGAACATGTCCATTTTTCTCAGACCGTGAAATTTTGCTACCGTGAACATAAAGTGAATTACAGTACTGGCAATGGTTTCTGAACAGTGTTTAGCAAAAATCTGAGTAGTGCAGGTAAAATGTCTGGTGACCTGCACCTGTGCATCTATGCAGAAAAAAAAGTATTTCAAGCCCTTTACACCATATTTCAGCAAGAATTCTTCTCAAGGTACACACTAGTAGAATGGTCAGTTTGTTACCTTGTTGGCAGAGTCCATCCTCCCCTGTGCAGCAGCCTGGCGAGGGTTGTGGATAGGGGATGGAGTCTGTCCTATGGGCTGTCAGGGACAGATGACAATAAAGAAGTTAGACGTTACATCTTAACTTTGACCTTCTCCCTGCTGCCTCACCCCAGTACCAATAGAGAATTAGTAGCCAAAGGGCTACTTTAGTGTGCTAAAGGTTAAGAAGCTGCTACTAAGCTTTAAAAGTCAAACTCCTTCCCACACCTTTAAGTCTATAGGGCGATGCCCATCACCATCATAGCCCTTGGGCCACACAGCCATGCAAGCACTAAAGCAGGAGGCAAGTCCACGGGTAGTGTAACAGTTATGTGTTTTAGTGCTGAGTGCTGAGTGCTAAGCATAAAAAGTAGACCATACAATTTTAAAGTCTGTGGTACAATCAGGCTAGGGTTTGAATCCATGACCATCCAAATGCAAAGCAAGCGCTAAGACTACAACACACTAAATTACTACTATGACACCAGTTTGGATATGAATGACTTATCCCCAAATAAATACTCTTGGTACAAGTGACTAGGAGCAGACAAAAGGTGCACGGTTACCTGTGGTGAAAACTGCCCATCTGGGGTCCATGCAGGTCTACCCTGCATCTGTAACACAAACAACAAACCCTTGAGTTTAGCTTACAACAAAAAAGTAGACATGATTGTGACTTGAGTGAATGAGTGAAATGCCTTAAAGATGACCTTTGACATACCATCCTCTGTTGTTTCTCCCTTCTCTTCCTTGCCTTGGTTCTTGCCCTGAAGTTCAGCTGAAGTACAAAAAGGTGACAATATTTGATCAATGACAATAGAAACTTAAGATAAAATAAGATTTGCAAACGTTTTGAAAGACACACTATTTTTGGACGGAAGACACACAATCTTACCTCATTTTCCTGTCTTTTCTTGAATATCTCATCTTCATCTTTCCCTAGTTCTGCAAAATGAAGAAAGCACCCACTAAATTACATGATGCATGAAAACTAACTACATTAATTTGTACACAATTCTGTAGAGTATTAAAAGAATTCATTACCATCAGGTAAAATGCATCAGCAAAAATTCGATTAAATTTTGTAATACAGGCACAATGTATTTTGAAAGCAATTCCACCTTTTACACTTATCCACGTACCTGTAAGAATGACCTGTACTCTACTCAGATTTACTAAACCATTGTCTGTCAGGTACCCCTGTGTGAGACAAAATAAAGAATTCTTTTAATCTAAAGACTAAGCCAATCAGAGATGGCAGACTTCACCCATTCATGAAATAGTTGAGCCCATAAATGGTAACATATATCACCATTTCTCTTCTCTATCCCTTTAAGTAGATTCTATATACATGTAGAGTATACATGTAACATAATTCTTCCAAGCTTGGGCCAAACCTGTACTTTGCCTGCACGAAACCCGGATATTCCAGTTTTTGTTGGATGTTTGGTCAACATTGCATCAGAATTTTGTTGCTGATGAAACCTTCTCCAACACAACATTTGAAAATTAACAGGTACGGATGGGATGTCATTCTTGAATATGCAAATACAACCAATATACATGTACACCTAAGAGTTGATCTGCCATATTGCAATGATATACAATACATTACGGATTTCGTGCAGGTACAGTACGTTCTGTCGAGGTGCTGTCCCGCATCTACTGACCCCAGTCTTGTGTATGGTCCTCTTGTATATTCTTATCAACCTGTCAATGGCTCCCTCTCTGTGAAAGTACAAATAATTGTTCCAACGATGAACAAGTAGTTATAGGCAACAATTCTCCATGAAATTTTATATTTTGCAGATTGGAAAAAAATGTGGCAAACTTTAGTGTAAATAAATGAATGTCTGACCTGATCTGTAGTGAAGGCAGGTGAGGTAGAAAGTCGTTCCCCACAAAGAAGCACATGAAGACCCAGTCATCAATCGCTCTCTGTCAACAAAGTGCAAAAAAGTATAAGGATTACATGTAATCAGATTTAACTTGATAACCAATATGAAAACAATACTACAACAAAGAAATGTACTACATGTTGGTATTGAACTTGAAAACTACAACATTATGTGTTACTGCTTAGAGAGGCGAACCATGCCACTAAAAAGGGCATCGGTATCAAAGATCTTTTAACTAAGTATAAATATTTACCATAATTACCTACCTCTAAATCGTATGGGAAGGGCAAACCAGTGATCATCATTTCTTGTTCGAGATACTGTAATATGAAAAAATAGGAATAGTTTAGGTATGGCTATGACTTAATAATCAAAATGAGGATAAGTATATTCAAGTTCTTAATACAGCACATTAGCAAAATGTGGGGTTTCTAACAATGTATGGACAATTATAACATAGAATTGATGTAAATATGCCAAAAAACTTCACAGCAATAGATTACCCACCTCCCTCAGTACATTAAGTCTGATGAAGATAAAGGTGGCCTCCTCTCCCATAATGGGGGCCAGCTCATCAAACTGAAACATTTAGAAATTGATACATCTATCAAAACATTACAATTTTACAACTTTCGACAAGTGTGCTACACAAGTGTGCTACACACTGCCTTGGTTATGGTATTGGCCTCTTTCACTGCCTTTTAATTCCCTGACCAAAGCCATTTTAGACCTGGATGGAGTGAGAAAAGTTGTGTAAAATGCCTTTCCCAAGGACACAACGTCTAGTCAGGAATTCCAGGAATTAAACCCCGGACCTCTCGATGTTGTGTCTGCTAGCCTAAGCACTTGACACCACCACCATTATACATTTACAGCAATGTTAAAACTTCTGTTGGCCTAGCAGTATGTAATGTAATATGATGTATGTAATGTAATGTAACACTCATGTCTAACTGTATTCATAGCAGTAATCTTCAGCACGTCTTCTCAATAACCTTCTTCCTGCTGTTTAATCCTGTAACCAATAAAAATGTGGTGCCAAATTGCTACCTTAGCAGCCTGAAGGTTAAGGACTTACCTCCCCATCCTTGTTTTTTGGCAACCCTTGGCATTCCTTCGCCTCGTGACCTGGAACAAGAGGCAAAACAGTTTTAACCACAAACTCGGTGGAGACTCAATGCAAACATACAAACTATCAACTAATGCAACCAAAAACAATACTTCCATTCTGGAAGTAATAGAAGCAAAGACACCCACCTAACTGGTTACACAGCTTGCAAGGTCTGGGTTTGCCATACTTGAACTCTTCCCTGATGATGGTGAAGTGAGGCTCGTGTGTGGCCAGGCCCAGCATGATCAAATCAGCTGCGATGGACACGTAACAATTTTTCATTAGATCTTCAATAACAAGCTATATCAAATAATTGAATGGAAGGGAATGAATTAGAAACATAGTACAAAAGAATGTAGTATACTAAGTTTAGTCCTTGTAATTTTTGAGGGAAAATTAGGGTAGACTAGTTGTTCTGATATAGAATGTTTTCAGGTGAGGCCAATGCTGTCAGTGGTTATGCTGGTGTCCCAATTTGTGTGAAAATTTTCTGTACTTACCATCAGCACCACACAGACAGTGGTGAGTGTTGGGGTCATGGTCAGGTTGGGCTGGAATAAAACATGTACCATGTAACATTAAAACAATTCACTCATATATAGGCATGAACTATATTTATATTATAAGGATTTAGGAAAATACATGTAAAGAACTACAGGTACATGCATCCACATGTAACTACATAAATGTTAATGATCAATACTCGCAAAGTACTACATGTACAGTATGTACAGGTGTATGTCTAATGTTTATAAGGTATGCTTCAATGTTTATTAGAATTTTTTTCTATCTCCATGTGCTTGATGAAAGATGTTAGAAAGATCACATGTTTTTCCATGTCCCTACCTCTCTGTCTCCTGATGTAGTCCATGATTTTGTGTTCTCCCTCTCCGGGTACATTGGCATCAGACAAGATAACCTACATGACATAATAAATATAATATATTTGTTTGTTGTACAATTCCAGTTGGCATCAATGAAAATGGTTTACTCTCTTTGATATGTCACAATACGAAAAGGTGCCCTTGTAATTACAAGTTGTATCATTTTCTCAAGATCTTGTGATGGAAATTATAAAGCGTCTTTGGGGGTTACCTAGTTGTTCGGATGAAAGAGATAAATGATGAGGCTTGAACTGCTTAACTGTTATCTTTATTTACTGAACCTGACCTTAACATTTCTCCAGCCAGGGTTGTTGTTGAGCCTCTCGTGGATGTAGTAGCGCAGACAGGTGGACAGGTAGTGCATAAACTCTGTACCCTGGGGATGGAGTGTTTGGGTTAGAAAACTGACATAATAAAAAAGATTTGTAGTCGTTTTGAGAAAAGTGAAAGAATGTCATCTCAAACCAGTTTAGCTCACAGAAGAGCTATTAGTTCATTGGTCGTGACAGAAAAGACAGGTGCTATCTATGTAGCATTTACGGGTTTATTGTACATTTACTGGGAAATTCCCCTTAGATCTTTTTGACAAGCACAATGAGCAATGGATCCTAAGGACTGTGAACCTTTTCAGTAGCATGCATGTCAGATGAGCAACAACAACTTTACACTCCAAACTTCTTGGTCTAGAGGCAGAGTATTTTAATTCTCATTATGTATGGTATATGTTATGTGTATGATTATTATTTTGTAGTCTACATGCATCTGTCTCATTTGTGATATTATGTATAGATGTATGGGACCACAGGAAGAATAGCAACCAGTGTAAACTGAAGCTGGTTGTGAGTCTAAATAAAGTTAAAACAAGGACAACAGACGGCTCAAGCAAAGTCATACACTAAATCCAAACCAGTTTGTAACAAGCAATTTGATTGGAACTAGAATCTACATATTGACATGTTCAGTGTGAGAAACACACTGGTTACCTACTGGAGTGATGCAGTTACTGTCAAAGTGTTCCTGGTTGGTCTTCTCTGGGGGAAGCTGGATACCCTGTCCCTCCAGCTCTTCACGTATCCTGGCCAGTTCCTCTTTCCCATCTCTGAGGAGAAGTAGACAACATTCTAAAACCATAGCAGGATACTACCTTTGACTTAAGTGAGGTCTACTATTATATCACTGTACATACCAAAAAGTACTCATTTCACTATTAGCGTAATTTTGAAATAAAGGTTCATTGTTGTGAGATTTGCATATGGAAAACTACAAAATTGTCAACATAAATTAATGAATCAATCAACATAATTTGTACATGTATGAGTTAAAGTGCACATGTATGATAAGAAAAGGTGCAATCATACACAGTCTAACAACATGTAACAGACCTGCTTTCCTTAGCAGCAAAGAAACGTCTCTTCCTCTGTTGGTTCATCTTTGCCCTCGGAGCCTGCAGTATGGAAAAAATATGCAGTCAATTCAGTAACTGAAATACTAGTGAAATACATTGTACTGGCAATGTCAGAGCTGGACATAAACCTTGAACATGTCCAAAACAACTGGCAGAATCAATGGAAACTTAACATAAGGTAAACAAAGTTGCACCTGTGCAACCATGGTAAAAAATTAGGCCACAGCTCCAGTTTTGCATGCACCAAGTATTTCAAGATTCTGACCTGTAATCCCATTCTCTGTGACTAAAAAAACACACATGCATATAGCAGTATATAGCAGTATTGAGATGAGTCAGAAGTTGTGTCCTTACCACCCCGTCAATCGCCATGTAGAGGAGCTTCTTGGGACGAACGATGGCCATCATTCTGTCGATCGCCTCAAAGATGGCAATCATCATCTCATCCACGTTCTTGGGAGCAGGTCTGAGAAAAATTGTTGAGTTAACTAAAGAATCTTCAACTGTACATGTATAATTTGTTTGTTTGTTTCATCATGTAACGTTAAATAGTAAACTGCCATTAGGTGCAATAGCACTACATGTACATGTAGGACACACTGATTAGTATTTTTACTACTCTGAGTAGTAGTAGACTAGTAGTACCAGCTGACTGCTGCTATGTATGACCAGATTTGAACCACTCACAGTCACATCAAGATGGGGCCCTTAGTGACTCTCAATAAGGGTTCTTCAAGGTTTTGCTCTCCTCCAACATGGGATCTCCTGGTTTATATCAGATCTGAGAGGAGCTTCCAAACAGAAGCTAAGTACTGTCCAGATCATGACATATCAAAACCTGACGTTCTGCTGCAGTACTTTAACAAGCCACCAAGACCTACCCACGTACCAAATTTGATGACAATCCATCCACACCTTTAAGTTTGAGTTATCATGCTACTATAAACCACATGCCATCCAAACATAATTGTATTATTGCATACATTCAAACAAAGGCTACTACAAAAAAAAAACATAACGTTCTTCAAGTTATTGTCGAAGGTAATAATTAAAACACACTGTCACAGTCACTGTTGTATAACTCACTTGTCCTCAGGATGTGAACATGGATGAATGATGCCATTCATGTCCAGGTACAGGTTGTCAAACTCCACATCGTTCGGGTTGGGCTTACTGATGTCTACTGGGATCTTCACTCCGTTCACATCCTTGGGCTGCAAGGACACATAATGTTAGATTCTAACCAAGAGTTGCACAAGTCAGATATCCTTCAGTTTTGAAACATTTACATATGATGATCATTAGCAAGCCGTAGCACATGTTACGTGTAGATGGCTAGCTTTGCCCCCCTCCCCCATTCCAGTTTCAACCAAAACTCGAATACAAAACGATCTACAAACCTTTTCTTCCACACAGTGCACCACGATGCTGGGGTACTTCTTACTCAGCCAGGCAAAGAAGGCCGGAACTCCCATGATGGGAGATTATGTGTGTTTTCTGAGGCCAACAAAACTAAGATTTCTTTGTCAAAATGTGGTAGCCGATCGTCTGCGTAGACCCCAGCATGCAATTCCAAGAGAGCCACACTACAAACGTTGCCATTGGTCGATTTGGCCGCATTGCAATGTAACAGCAATGGTGATTGGTTAAATTTCTATTTCCGGGTGAAAGGTTACAGTATCCGCAATTTAGCGAGGCTTGCGCGCGCTTGGTGGAAGCGTTCTTGACGAGTGTTCTTCCAAGATTTATAAACTAGAATCTTAAACCAAAAACGCCATGGATGACGAACAAGAGACCTATAAGTTGTGGAGGATCCGCAAGACGATCATGCAGCTCTGTCACGACCGCGGCTACCTGGTGACGCAAGACGAGCTGGACCAGAGACTGGAGCAGTTCAAGGACCAGTTCGGAGACAAGCCCAGCGAGGGGAAACCGGCGCGGAAGGACCTGGTGGTCCTGGTGGCGCACAACGACGACCCGACCGACCAGATGTTCGTGTTCTTCGCGGACGAGCCGAAGATCGGCATCAAGACGATCAAGATGTACTGCCAGCGGATGCAGGAGGAGAACATCTCCAGGGCCATCATCGTGGTACAGATGGGCATGACGCCTTCCGCTAAACAGGTTTGTTTTACTGTGGCCTTTGTGGTGGGGGCTCCTTTCTTGTCAGTCTACCAAGTATGTGACAAATATATAGACATTTCAGGGTACAAAGCTTAGTGGTATTTAAATCAAAGAAACAGAAATATTACACAAAAATCTTATATTGAATTGATTGAAATAGCTAAAAAAATTATATTTCCTCCATTTTGTATATTTTTTTGTAAAAATTATGGATGTAATCAATGGACATATAGACTTTTAAGTTTCTGTTTAATTTAATGGAAATCTCTGGCTGAAACTTTTAGACTTACCAGACTGAAATGAAGGCCAGAGCTATCTGTTAAACTGATGATGGCAGTGGGATTTACTGTACGTCTACATATAGGAGACAGCATCTGAAACCTTTGATCTATACCTTCTAATTTCCTATCACTTCATAAGATGTTTCTTCTTTCCCCCCCAGGCCCTAGTAGACATGGCCCCCAAGTACATCCTGGAACAGTTTCTGGAGTCGGAACTCCTCATCAACATCACAGAACACCAGCTGGTGCCGGAACACGTGGTCATGACGCCCGAGGAGAAGGCGGAACTCTTGGCGCGGTACAGACTGAAGGAACACCAGCTGCCGCGCATCCAGGCGGGCGATCCCGTGGCGCGGTATTTCGGACTGAAGCGCGGGCAGGTGGTGAAGATTATACGTCCCAGCGAGACGGCGGGGAGATATATCTCCTATAGACTGTGCCTGTGAAGTCTGTGTGCCACTTTGCATCTTGTCATTTTATAGTCAGGACTCTGGAGATATTACTAAATGCTAATCGTAGTGATAGTGTGTAGTAATTAAGAGGTGATATTTGTGATACATTGCATTGTATGTATAGCTAAGCCTAACATACATTTTGGTGTCAATTTTTTTTCTTATGGCAGTGTCAGTCATGCTCATCTAGATGTTTTTTGGCGATGCCTCCGGGGTGAGCCTAATAGTATAATTTGTAGTCAGTCTGCAGAAGTTCTAGCTACTTTACAAATATGTCTGCTACTTTCCACAAATTCGAACATCTGTCTGTGTCCCTGGAAGTATGTTGTTCCCAACATGCAGGACTAAGGGGCATCTGTTTATCCAAAAAGTAAGGGAGACTGCTTTGTTAGGTGTTAACCCAAAAAACAATATCAGACACAACAACATTTGGTTAGCAGTACACTTTTGCTCTTCAAACAAAAGAATCATTTCAGTTTGGCAACATGTATATAGAAGAAAAAACTGCAATACTATGTAAAAATTTTTGTCTTACATAAAACAACACGTACAATAACATTCAAATGTTGCCATGGCAATAGTTTGTATTGCCTCTCATATTGTTATTACTGGACAAGGCAGCTGTATGATCATATTCAGATTGTACACCGAAAAAATGAAAAAAAAACACTTAATTTCCCTTTGACTGTTAGTAGTCTGTTACCCATTTCTACAACAGTGTTCAATAGTATCTGACAAGGAGTCCACAATTCTGTACAATACATTACATACTTGTTCATATCGACAACATTACTTAAAGAAGTCTTCTCTTTACAAACAAAACATGTCTATGGCTATACCCAAGGCCTTTTTTTTAGAGGAAATTACCTTTATTTGTACTTGTATACGACAAAACTACAAGATCATCACCCATCAGATTGCAAGGTAGTGATTACCATAATCTTACACCAGGCATAACAACAAAACAAAACATACATCTAAATACATATGTGTGAACAAATACACTGGCATGTGTGGTGTTGTCTTCCTATACATGGTATTCTTCTACATGTACTAGAAAGACTTTAGTTCATGTCTTATTCATTGCTTCATATAGAGACATTTTCTTCTCTGCATCACATACAAAAGACAAATCAATTATATTATTGCAAGTCACAACAAATATAATGATAAAAGGCAATGCACAACCTTTACACCAATATCATTTTCTTGTTTTATCTAAATGTTTTTGGCATATACATGTAGCACAAATTTTCAACAATTACTTCAAGTTTTACAAAAGTATCAAATATATGCATCTGTGATTTATTATGAAAATAAAACTGCTCTATTACATGTAGATCTAATACAGTACAGTATTTGATATTTATTACACTCCTGCACATTGCTTATATTTTGTGAAAATGACATCCTTAACAACTTGACAATTTATACACTGCTCCTAAGACAACCCCTATGTAACAATACTCACACAACAAACTACATTTTGTAAAACCTCTTGGCATACTTCACAAAACATTTTCTCTTTACAATACTATTATAACCATGATCTATTATTTTGCAGCAACACACTACAATGACTATAGAAATTCTGTAGTAAATTTAGCAAGGGCTGGCACACAAATGAGCATATAAAAAAGGTAAGAACATTCTTTGACAATTCTTTGTTTTTATTTCTGTTCATGAGTGTTCTTCCATTTTTTTCACCTTTTCACAATTTCTTTAAATCCTAAGAAACCAATTTGCCAGTTTGTTACTTCTTAACAAAAAAGTATACAATGTACATGTATAACATTATTATACATTTGATACTACAGAAAGTAGTGAGGAATAAAAGTTGTATATAGCTTGCCCTGATGAAAGACAGTTATTGAGGTATAATTGTTGTGTATAAGTTAGATGCTAAATAGTAATTTGTTCAAACTAAGGATTGAGTATAGCTGCCATTTGCACATGTGTGTACTTCACATCTATGAGGCAAAGTGGTCCTCTACCATTTGTCGCTGTAGGCTTCCATCCACATGAATCACTGTTGTAAATGTGTAGTCCCCTTCATGGAACTCTGAAGTAACCCAGACACAATATTTGGACCCTTGCTTCATCAGTGGCCCTTGGACCTGACAGACTGCATTGATTGCACTTTGAATTTCGTCTTGCCTCGTTCTTTTTTTCTTGTCAAGCTCATCGGTCGTTGTCACATTGTACCACTGACTGGCTTCTTCAACTGAGTTATCAATTCTGCCACCAAGAGTTAGTGTGATCGCTGGCTTGGTGAAGTCACTGAGACTCCAGTTGCTAACTGTTTTAGCAATAGCTTTCAGGACTTCTGTATGAATGGGGTTTCCTGACAGAGTTACAGAGGAAAGGACAGGGCTACTCGCTGCTGCAAGAATGAAAGCTGTGAGGCCTTTCCCTGCTTGAAATGCTCCATTGAGATGGAGTGTGGATAGGGTTTTGGAGCTCGTCAGATAGCCTGCAAGCAAGGACAGGAATGTTCCCGTCATCTTATGCCAAGAGAGTTCCACATTGGTGAGAGAAGAGTTTCCTACTGCCCCTGCAAACAGGCGCATGGTGCCTGGAAACATCCACCTCAAGTTCAACTTCAATGTTGACAAGTTAGGTGCCTTGCTCAAGGCTTCTGCAAACGGTCCCATCTCTTCGATGGGTGTTGCCATTAAAGTGTGGGCCAGTGCCATGGAGGACAGGCAAAATGCCTCTAGTTGTGGATTGTGCTCAATCAGTTTGGTCAGGGCTTCCAAAGAGATGCCATCTATTGCATCTGTTCCATTGAAGTAGCCTGAGACACTAAAATGTTTGAGCGTGGGGTGGCAGGTCAGTGCTTTGGCCGTGTGGGGCAGTGCAAAGCCAGTGAGCAGATTGTCAGGCAGATACAGCTGTGTAACTTTGCTGGATTTAAGAGCGTCTGCAAGCTTTACAACAAATTCTTTCGTCTTTGCTTCCTCGGGACAAGTGTCATTTTCGTTTTCCCTTCGTTTTATGCAGGATGGAGGACATTTGTTAGGGAATAAAGTCATTAACTTGAAAACTTTGATACCTTTGTTTTTAAAGACTTCAGGTACTGCCATGACAACTTGCTCACTCATTGCATCAATGTGTGCCTCAAGGATAAGTTCTTGGACCCACTCTGACTCCTGTATAGCCTTCAAGATCTGCAACACAGCTACACTGTCTGTCCCCATACAATCCATCCCTGTTAGCGACACCTCAAGAGTCTGCAGGAACCTTGCTGACCTAATTGCCTCTGCTAGTTTGGTAACCCCTAACTGATCTCTTGCATCAAACTTGACAAGACGAAGTGCTGTCAAGTTCATGTCAGTACCTCTTTTTTCCATCTCTTTGGAAAGTGCAGAGATCACCATTGCCAAGGCACCCAATGTGTGGCTTTTGAAGTAATCCCCATCTCTATGAAAAATCCTGACACAGATTTCTTTCTGACATGACAGACACTTGGCTACTTTGTCGGCAAAGTCCAAAGGGCGGCTGACTTCTCCTAAGCAGCAACACGCCAAGAGAGCACAGTTGTCAATACAACATGGAGAACAATCACCTTTCTTCCCTTCCTCTAACATAACTTGATGACATTTCTCAAAAACCTCGAAGAAGTTCCCACATTTCTCTGCACTGGCCAGCCCGGCCACAAAGATGCAGACCATTTCGTACTTTTTCGTGTCGCACCACTTGGTCCAACAGATGGGGTACATGGGTGGGTGATGAACAACGTAGTGTGATGCCAGGAACTGTTGCAGCAGCTGGTGTGGGAAAGTGTACAGCGTTTTGTCACCGTGCTGATCTGTGTTGCAAAGCAAGAGGCCCATCCATAGGATATCCTGCAATACAGACCCTGAACCACAGATCTCAACCACCCTGTCCTGGCTAAACGTTATCTGGTCACTGTCTATACCAGCCCAAGCAAGCTCAGCAAGACAAGACATTATGACCTCTTTCCACTCACAGTACAGATCTCTACTTGTAAGGTCTTCGCCGAAGGACAAATTCCTCTCAGAGTCAAAACACCATCTGAACAACAAGTCAACAAACTGATTGTAAACACCTGTAAGGCTTAGAGTCATGGGCATTTCATTTTTGGCATGGAGGGTACAAATCAGGGCTGCGTGCAAACGGTTTTTGACAAGCTCTCTCAGATTGGAGTCCCCCTTCAGAATCTCTTTCAGCTCACTCGCCTTTTCTCTCATTGTTTCGTTACCAGCACGATCATCATCAGATTGCTTTTGGTCTACACTGAAAAATTTGTCAATGTAGAGGTTGACGTCTTCAGTACTGAAGCCAGCCATACTGTACAGTTTGTATACATGTGATGTAGACCGATGCAGGAAAGATCTACTTTTCACAAAGCCTGTACGAACACTGATGACAATATTGCTACCAGGGAAGCAATGGCCTTTCAGAAACTTAGCCATGTAGCTATCCTCTTTAAATCCTACGTTTTGCTCAAAGTTGTCAATGAGAAACATGACAAGTTTGGGGTTTTCCTTCATCCATTCTTTTAAGACTTCCTTTTGGATGTCAGTGTCAGGCATCAGCTGGTCAAATATTGTGTCGAGGATACATGTTGTGTTTGCAGGGAGCCTGTTGGCTTCTATCAGAAATAACAGTTTTATGTTTTTCAGTTTTTCAGACTTCCCATTGGCCCAGCTTGTTGCCAGTCTGCGCATGTACATGCTTTTCCCAATCCCTCCCACCCCATCAATGCGAATGAACTGTTCCTCCCCAAAAGGCAAGTCATCCTCCTGGATACATGTTGCCCTGGTACCTTGCTGCAGGCTTCTCTCTTCAAACTGGACGGGGATGTACGAGTCCTTGGTACTCAGTTGATTCACCTAGTAGATGGAAAGATCAAATGTCACTTTTATCTAATTACACATACAATGTACATGTATTAGCATGTCATCTCACACTCGGTCCGACTTACTTTTGAAGGCATCCGCCCTGGTACATGTATGCTTTCTTAGCCAGGCCCCCTATCCTCAATACAAACCTCCTTTCCATGAATCTCATGTACCTTCAGACTACAAATTGCATGAAGGTCTCGTGGTTTTGTGAATGATCTTGAAACAGATTTTATCTATAACTGATAAATCATGCAAAAAGTAATTCATGTAGACTTGCAACTTTCATGTAACATTGCTTAAGATCTTTTCTGTCTGTAATCTTGAGTGACACTGACAAATAGTTAAGTTTACCTGGTACCATGGGAGAGGACATGTCTTGTTGTACTGACTATACAGCCTTTCCAGGTGCCTCTGACACTTATCAGCTGCCTCCTCTGGGCTTAAGACTGGAAACAATGATTATCATGGTTGAGTCACATTTGCTCTAGACCAGTGAACACATTCAGTCCACTGTGTATTCTATGTTATGTTACCATTGTCAATGTGCATCCCAATACCTTGTATGATATTGGTAGCAATTCAGATAGCTACATTGTACAGTTTTTCTAGAAAAGTTCTATCACAGTATCAGGAAAATTTGGTCAGATAAAAAAGTCAATCTGAATCATTATTATGTTCACATCATTTTATTTACATGTAAGCAGTACGATGTGTATCCACTCTTATTTGCAGACTTAAAACAGAAACTTACAGGCACAACTTCTGGTAGGTGAAGGTGTACATGCAGGAGTTGGTGGGGACATTGACCCAAAATGCTGTGTGACACTGATGTGGGTTGTTCCAATGCCCACTGCACCACAGTTAGAGATGTTCACTGGAGAAGATGGGACTAAACAAAGACAAAGCGTTGATGTTAAACTTGAATGAATTCCTTTAAGATCTTTCTCTACTTAGTGCACTCACACTGTCAGTTCAATCATTATCATTTATGGATGACATCCATGTGTGCATCAAATTTGTCTGTTTCCAGAAAAATCAACTATAATTTGTTGCCAGTTCTATCAGTACATTGTAACTTAAAACTGAATTTTTTTCTAATTCTTCCAAAAATGAAGGTTCGAAAGAACAAAAATATAGAAGTCATTACATGGAAAATACCATGTTCTGTGTGTTCAGTTTGTTACATAACTTTTTTTGTACTCTCACATCAGTTTTGGATTGCCTAACATAGTATAGGATGTCATCCATAAATTCGAATCAGAATTGCGTAATACCTTGGACATTAAAAACTTTATGGAGAGATTGGTGTCTGATGGTTGTAACTTAATACATGTACGTATTGAACAAAGTGCATCTGGCTCAATACCTTGAAAGATATGCAATACATGTAACTCAGCAAACAACAGGTGTAACATCAAAGCTTAGGATATGGATGTATGATATACATTGTGCATATTTGTGTGCAGTTCATTTCTGTGATATTAGCTATTTTTTCAGAAGTATAAAACATTATACATATATTACCTTGTGTCTGAGGAGGTAAGTGTGTTACTGGTGGCCCACATGGAACAGGCACACCAATGGGGCGTTGGACCATCGAAAGAGATGTTACTGGAGTGAAAGGACTTTTTAGCTGGGTGTCATCACTTGATGGGTGCTGAACTTGCACTTGAAGGTTGTCGAGGATGTACTGCTCCTTGCAGGTGTCGTTGGTTTTGTGTTGTGCACCTGTATCCTGTGGTGCACAGACAGCTGCCATCATGTCTACTGTACTCCATTCAGAGCCTCCATTCAAGTCCATGTTGTTCGCAGTACTCAAGTCTGTTGCTTCTGGATCATCTTCTGTGTTGGCCATTTCTTCCTACTGTCTGTGTCAACTGTGAGTGATTTGGAACTGTCACACAAACAAACAGACACAATAGGAATGTTGGCATGCACACGCAAACACACTGTGACATTGCTACACAAACACACTCACACACACATTGTAGTGACTCTCCGGCACACAAATGCACACACAAACACACAAGTCACTCTCTAACACACACACTGTACACACAAGTTCAACTGATTGGGTGATTGAGAAAAAATGATATTGTAACTTTAAACTGTAAGTGTAACATTGATACTGGAAACTAGAAACCGTGACACACCTGATGTGCAGCTTAAAATGATATTTATGGATCTACCTAACTGGTCAACAGGTGCCATATTGTATCTGACAAAGCCCCAAGAAGATAATTTGGTATTTAGTACATTCTGTCTTGTTGGTGGTTGTTTTAAAAAGTTTCTAACACAATAGTGAAATGAAAGTACTTCCTAAAGGCTCCAGAACATGTAACCACTTGTTGCATTGTCAAACTGGACTGTGTACTTTCAGCAACACATTATAGAAAATTACTTTCATTTTCGATTGAGCTCTTTTATACCATTAGAAAGAAGATCACTGTAAGTGTAACACATTCACGAAAATGCAAAAAAAATATTACCATTGGCCATCAGATAACCAGTAGAGGGAAGGAATTTGCAAGTGCCTTAGATACACCATTCATGTAACGATTTTAACTTCATGTCCTTCATTTTTGCCGAAACAAAAACAACCCTCACCCCCACCCCCCAAACATACACACTATGACCGTGAGCTCCCAACGTTCCTTCATTGTGGAATATTATCAACAACTTCATTGACAATTTTTTTTTACTTCCGTTAAGGTTACATTTATAGACTGGCTAACACTCGCACCATAAACTACGAATTAGGACGATCCTAGAGGCCCATATCAAATGCGTAACATACATGTTATTGAGCCCCGTAGTTTCCCCACCACTGCACTGACTTTTAAGTTCTACACAAATCAATCCAAACTTCTCTGGCCC
Organism: Branchiostoma belcheri; assembly: GCF_001625305.1. Classification (NCBI taxonomy): domain Eukaryota; kingdom Metazoa; phylum Chordata; class Leptocardii; order Amphioxiformes; family Branchiostomatidae; genus Branchiostoma; species Branchiostoma belcheri. The sequence continues at coordinate 274,595 of NW_017804598.1, read as the reverse complement.
ATCATACCAGTGCAACGATAGAAAAGGTGTGGTTGTAACAATTAGCCAATGACTCATGTTTAAAGAGGGCAACCACAAAGTGCGGTTGGTAAAACATACCTGAGGTGTAAATACTTCCGCCTCAAACAGGTGACGGACCAGAGTATATATGTAAACGTCAGGTATTCAAGTGGGGTACACGGTTACTGCTTACGGTCCATGAAAAATCTTTGCGAAAAATGTTAAGTCTCCACTCACTACTAAAGCTGCCAAAGCGAACTGAAATAGCAAGGATTGCGAAATGTACATGCAAAGCTGAGGGGACTTTCCGTCACTACTTCAGGCTTCTTTGTTTGCACGGTGGAAAGTCCCAATGCTAAAGGTCACATTGTACCTTACGTCACTATAAAGCCCGGTAATTCGTCGTATTCGATATCTAAGCCAACATTACTTACGGTGTCAAGTACTATCATGGTGATATGTTTACTGGGGATGAACACAATTCTACATGTTGATTTATTTTTGACAGATTTGGACGACTCGACCGCCTCAACATTTCCCTGACTTGAACTCAGGTCCCCAACAAAATGTTTAAGGAAGTGTTAGAGTGTATACGTATGACTACTGAGAGAGCGTTGCCTCTTGGTGTTGTTTCTAGCATACTGCGCAAGAAAACCAGGATTAATTTTGAGGCCGGAAAAGAGTGAATGAAAGCTATGTGATAATAAAACATTTGCCTTTAGTTATCTCCTCTCAATGGGCCCTCGATTAAACCCAATGACTAAAAGAAATGCAAGGCCTGCCCAAATGCGTCGATTCATGAGCTACAAGGAACGACATGGTCAGACGACAGTTATTAGGTAAACAACACTACCCACCTGTTCTGATGACTATTCAGCGCTACTTATAAACAATATAATGATACCATTTGTAATGTGCTGTGGCCAAAACATTAAACAAGGATAGTTGTCAGCCAAAGAAAAACATTTTCCTTTGGTTCGATGGAAAACGATCATTTTACCCTTTATCACAGGTATGTAAATAAGGTGACTTGATGTGCATAATGGACTCGCGTTCAAGAACAAAGAACGTAAGTAGTACGCCACACCTACTAGCTACAAATAAGGGACTAGAGTGGCCATGTGTGATGACTGCTGTGGTCAAATGCTGCCACATCAATGCATTTCAATGGTTGCGTTACATCTCTTATCAACCATGAATTACTAGTAAGTAATTAACCATCTTCCCCCTGTACTGCAACCTTGTCGTATTATAACCATGAATTACATATGGTGTACTAAAACTGAAAAGTACTAAAGTTACCATAAACTTAACGTACTGAAATAACTCTACGATAACAAGTGATGGAAGCAAAAAAAAAAAAAGAGAAACGTTCTGGATATTTCGAAGTGCGAATGTATTATTACATTCGATAAGGTCATTCTTAACAGGATGCCTGTCCATTATTAGTGTCCAATAAACAAAATCAGGGCCTCAGTTTTACAGTTGTTAACGTTGAGGAAATGCGACAATTACTTCAGTGACATGTCATATATTCGGACATATATAGTATATAGTTGTCATGGATTCTATCTAACATCAAAAATGTATTGCATGCTACATGAATGATTTGAACATGATTCTTGTACCCTAATTACATGGCCTCAGCATGTTACAGCATAGTGTCAGAGATGTACACGTAAGGTGTGCACAATAGGTAAATACCATTGTTTCATTCGCCTACACTGGTTATTGCCTGTAATCCCTTGCACCTAATGTCAATTTATAAATGTCAAGTTGTCAACTATATAAATAGCAGATAGAACCTCCAATAATCATAGCAGTTCCTACATCATCCTCTGTAACAATGTGGAATACAACTTTGCCCGACATATTGATATGGACTATTCTACATTTTCTATTTGGGTGCACATGGATTAACTAATTTCAAGCAAGAAATTCATGTCACCTACTGAATTCTAACATATGGAAGCGACAACAGGCTACAAAAACAAAACGTTGATGAAGGTTAGACATCCAGGTAATAAGATACGCCAAAAATCAGTTACTCAAGCAACTGGATGTGGTTTTGGATTTTCCAAAATCATATCCGGTTGCTTGAAAACTTAAACTTCAAGTTCTACCTCCATGGTCCTGTCTACTTTATGGCTCATAATGTTGAAGACTGGCTGACGAATTGTACAACCAGTGCAGAAAAAGCTTTAACTTAATCCATTGATATTATCGTCAGAAGGATGGTCCCAAATGGTTCCTTCTTCACATGTTAGTATCGGCGTGCAGCTGAAAAAGGAAAGCAATCAATTATATTTTACGAGAGAAACCAAATGTGAAAAGAACACTAAACTGTAATGGGGTGATATGACCGTTAGTTGATTGTGTACTATGGACAAAAATTTCCCAACTACGCTCATATATCCGGACGTTACTGGGGACAACTTCTCTTTGGTCTAAGCTTACACTGATGCTTGGTAAAGGTTTCATCAAAGATTTAAATTTCTTTCATAAGGTTGTCTTAACAAGTCTTTACAAGTCTAGATATATATCTTGCTATATCGCTAGTCTTTACAAGTCTACACTAAAAAAATATTACTTTTACCGTTCAACCGCCTACACACCGATCGGAGGTCTTCATTTTCTCTCCGTAGGGCATCTACCTGGTTTTTAAAAGGAAGAAAACATATTCAGGAGAGTTAACAAATCATAGAACGTCGCACTAAACTTACAGTAATCATACTTGAATGAGCGCAATTCGAAGTCTAAGTCCTTATAAAAGGAAATGAACAAATATATACATATATAGAGAATCTCATCGTTGTACAGTTGTAGTCTTACCTCCAGCTCAGGATCCAAACGTTGGTTTCCCTGCCGGGTCACAAGTTCGGCACACCGAGGCGAATTGGAACAACAGAAGCTAAGATAGTCATCTGGGTTCGTTTCTTCTACCGACAAGCGGGTGTTCTGAGGAATAGTCGAGTCAAGTCAAAGTTTTTATTGCGCAACAATTGCATCGGGTACAATGTATGGAAAATAACACTTGATAACTATAAACTAGTGCTATTCAGCTTATAATTCAATACACTGTCATGTATGTGTTATAATGGAATACTACATTTCACATTGTTGTGACACGGTTTACAACCCAGTCCAGTGTCGGATGCCATCATGGCGGACTTTCTATGGTCTGAGCTTGTCCTCTATTGTTTCTGGGTTGTCGTCTTTTGTTTCAACTTCATTCACTGATCAGTCGTATGCCCGCCATCTTGACTCGTGGGATGAACGTGCTGCGTTTATGGAAGTTTACTTTAATTTTCAATTTCGGGAAAATGTTTTTGGCATACCATTTGGACTCTTGGTCTGTAGGAGAATCGTTTCGGACTTGTAAAAGTGAATACAACATCCTAATGATGCTTGCTTTGCCCAAAGACGTCAACAACTGATCCTGAAGTTCGGACTCGGTCTGCTGGATCCGCAACATAATTTCAGGCAGTGGCTGCCTCCAACCAGCGGTAGAGACATTAGCTAGATTCAGCTACACTGAACACTGCCAGAACTGAACGATTAAAACCATTTAATTCAGGACCCAATTCATAGGGACCTTCTATTCTGTGCAATAAAAGTGCTGAATGAATAGACCATTATTATTATCATTAGTATTATAAACTGAACAGACACTGAATATCAGTTCTATGCCATACAGTTCTATGGGTCTCCTATATTTATACGTCTAGCTAATACTACAGTGTAGCAGTGGTCGAAATACTTTTTTTCAGTGTTCTGCAATATTGCAGAAGAGTCAAAATTTTGTTCTGCAATTTGGAAATACTTTCTGCAAATACACAAGCCTCTATACTACAATCTTGCAAGTTTATAAGCATGAACTATTGATTGATATGCAAATTAGTGAAGACAAATTTTTGGAAGTCCAAAAGGAAACAAAAGATAGACAAGTCAAGACAAGGTTGATGTAAATTAGTGAAGAAGCTCCTGTTGTTTCAGAACAGGTCTTTAAGTGTTGTCTGTCCTTAGGGCCAAGAGCACCAAATCCCAAGTGCCAATTTTTCCTGCTGCAAAATTGCAGATTGTATAAATTTTTCTTCTGCAATCTTTGAAATCTATCTGCAGATTGCAGACTGCAGACAGGTATTTCGAACACTGGTGTAGTGACCGGGTTTTAAAGATATTTTACATTGACTCTATTGGTTAACAGGAAAATAGGATATCAGAAGATCCTTACATAATTCTTAATGTACTGCTGATTGCTGTTTTGGCACAACAGCTAGAATCGAACTTGCATGTATATTTATATGCGCATTGGTGTTTTCTTTCATCATGATTTTGTTTTGTTTTAATGGCTTGTAATAATATTGAAAATGTTCATACTTTGAATTAAGTTCACTGCGCTGGAGAAATGATGAATTAAGTCTGGAAAGCATCATTTCATGTGTCCAAAGGTTTATATACTGCATTTTACGTAGTGAAAACTCAGTCCATCAGCAAAGGTGCCAAGAGAATACCTGTTCAATCTGTCGTTGACGACGTCGTGTCCGCCGAGTATCCAAAAGCCGCTGTATCCTGACAAGAGTCTGGCCCATCTTGAAGGTCCTGCAGACAATCCGACAAACATTTCAATAATGAAGTCTGGACGTATTTTGCCCATGCTAGGGAAGTCATAGCTCTATCAGGCTTCGGGCAGCGGTTAGGGAAATTGGCCAAATAGACAGATAACTTGCCAGGGGAGTTAGTCCGATAGAAAGTACAATCTACTGCTCCCTGAAGCCTAGTATAGGCAAGGACAATCATGCACCCATTCTAACATGTAACGTAAACTATAATATGAACAATAAATCCGTTTACCACATGGCTACTTCCCCCCAGCTTCCAGGCAAATCTGCATCCAGGGCAATACACACTCAGGTACTCGTAACTAGGGGTATTTTTCAGGTATCCCTGACAAGTTGAAAACACTTCTAACACTTCTTTCATAATAGTCAACATGATAACCAACATGCCAAACAACAATATAGTCAGTGACATGTCACATACTGATAACAATTACCGCTGATAACTCCGTGATTCGTAAATGAGTACCTAATTTAAGTACCGTTCGTTGTTCCCCGTAATGCTGTAGACTGCTGCCCCACGACCAATTGGGCGTTAACCAAGCCGCGGCCCATGAACGGCAGCGAGTGTATGAGGACGGTACTTTGCGCATGTGACCTATTCTGACCAATACTCAGCGGCCATGCAATGACTTTAGACTCGACCTTGTAAGACTAGAACTATGTCATGTGGTTATGCTGAGGTCACATTTCCAAACCGGAGCCCGGACAGGCAATTTGCGGGGACGAAAAGTACGATTATAGTAGTATTTGTCATGCTGCGGCAAATATCATGACCTCAGTAGTCAGTTTCCTCGATTGGAACAAATCACACTTTTCTGACATCGTTATGGTAGGCGAAATAACAGCCCATCGAGTCTGGGGTACCACCACAAACTACCAGAATGTAAACAATCATGGCTGACAGCTTTGTTTCAAGCTCTGAGACACACTTACAGGGCGTCATCTTTTCGAACATTCATTTCCTGGATAGCACTTTTTTGCAATCGGTTGACTCAACTTGTTTTGTAAAAAAACGATGTACGTCTACGAGTGTTTTACAACAATGCAGTCTAATGTGTCTGTTATCTTAAAGCATGACACATATTCGATATGGTTAGGGTATGCAAACAAATTAAAGTTTGGTACAGCACAGTTCTTAAGTATAAACATGACGTTGTGATAAACAGGATTTATGCACAAATCACGGACGGTAATATTTTCCCAAATATACGTATAACTCTATGGTATATATCTATGGTATACATGTATATATTTGCTGTTGATGAGAAGAAACAACTGAGAGACACACTTGTATCTTAACTACATGAAAATGCATCTCTTGTTACCTTGATACAAGGAGTTTGAATGGAACCTCAAGTGTTCTTGTGATACTCGACAAAAAATCGGCCTGTGATATATTGTATTATTCACACATTTGCTTACATGGTATTAAAATGCAGGTGTTCCTTTAGCTATAGAAGTTGTGATAAACCAGAAACAAGGGTATAACGCTACATATGCGTTATTCGTTCTAAATCTAGAGTAAGCTTCATGTAAGAAAGCAGGCAGGTTTTAAATACATGTATCTAACAGGATCTACCTTTGAAAATAAGAGCTCTCTTCAGAGGTCCTGGGATGCACGAGCAAGAGCACAAACACTCAATAATTAGATTTTGATTTAAAGGTATTTTTTAAAGAACCTTATGTTAGCAATATTTAGAACAAAGGTTGCATAATAACGCTGGTATTTTTGTGTCGATCTAGCTATGTGTATTGAAATGAATTCTATATGCTTTGCGGGAAAACTGTCTTATTCTGAAAGAACATTAGGGTAGTGGTATATTGCATACAGTTATAGAGATAAGTCATTTAAATATTTATATTCATGTCAGCATATTTTCCTGAATTGTGTCGAACATCGGTCGTCCGGAGACAACTTTGTTTCTTTACATGGAGTCCTTTTCTCTATACATGTAGCAGTATGCAATCCGACAACACGTTAACAAAACAAGCGGAAATATCTAATGCTTCTAACTGACCGCAATATACTCTCGAGTTCCTACGGATTTTGATGTCACTAGTGTACCAATGAGAAGTAAGGTTTCCTGTAACGCATTCAGAACCCTCCCCCCGAACACCAGCCAACCAACCTCCTAATCATGGTTGGGAGGAGGTAAGCGGTCGGGAAGCCATAGTTGGTTATTTGTGATAGAGGTGATAGATATGCTTAATATTTTTTTAAATATTTTTTAAATATTTTTTTTGTCCTTCCGGTCCCATGCTTTCTAAATTTTTCTGTACCCTCGATAGTCCTGCGACCTACACAGCCCCTATTCACCCCCATGAAACTCCTTCCTCTTCGCCCCCGCCGTTCTGCTTCGCCCCCGCCCCGTCTGCTTCGCCCCCGCAAAAAATCTGCTTCGCCCCCGTCGTTCCTCTACGCCCCCGGCGCAATTCTGCTTTGCCCCCGTCCTTCTGCTTAGCCCCCAATGGCGGCACAGCTCACAGTCGACACGAAAATCGTCTGCAAAATAACAATAAAGGCTGTGCCGCCAAATTTAAAGTAGCCCATGCTCCGACAAACATTCTGGACCACCTTTCTGCCAAGTGGCGTTGCACAAATCCTTCCCATTCAAAAGTTTACCCCTTCCTCACGGCCCGTCAGTGGTTCTTACGTTTATAAGTACTGGCGTTTATAAGTACAGCCGTGAGTGAAATTTCCCGCCAGTACTTATAAACGTAAGAACCACTGACGGGCCGTGAGGAAGGGGTAAACTTTTGAATGGGAAGGATTTGTGCAACGCCACTTGGCAGAAAGGTGGTCCAGAATGTTTGTCGGAGCATGGGCTACTTTAAATTTGGCGGCACAGCCTTTATTGTTATTTTGCAGACGATTTTCGTGTCGACTGTGAGCTGTGCCGCCATTGGGGGCTAAGCAGAAGGACGGGGGCAAAGCAGAATTGCGCCGGGGGCGTAGAGGAACGACGGGGGCGAAGCAGATTTTTTGCGGGGGCGAAGCAGAACGGGGCGGGGGCGAAGCAGAACGGCGGGGGCGAAGAGGAAGGAGTTTCATGGGGGTGCTATTGCCAACACAGATCCCGCCGCCTACACTAGCCTGAGTGTCCGAGCCCGGTAGCGGATCTTGGTGGAGAGCGAACGAAAGCTAAAAATGCTGACACTCAGGCTAAGCCTACATATCGATAAATGTGAAAAATTGAAAGGTCCCATATACATAATAATATTGGTAGATTTATATCCGTAGGAACCTCTAACGAAGTATGCCCTTGAAAATGTGTGTCGCCTTATACGTACCTACCCCAAAGTTGGTAACACTTCGATTTGGACACACCTGCCCATTTTGCCTGGCTGCCACTCGCGATCGTTCAAACGTTGAAAAAAAAACAGATATTTGGGTTTCAATCTATTGTCGCAGGTGCATCAAATGCATCAAAATTCATAAAATCGTGGGTACTGACCAGTAAGTTTTCGTTGGTTCTTCAGGAACTCGGGAACTGCGTAATGCAGTGGGGAGGGGCGACGTTTTACCTTTACTGCGCATGACTAGCTGCGTGACGTGCTACTGTATTATTGTGCTACTGTCCTCTACATGAGCATAGTTTGTTAGATAAATCACCTTTACGACTCATATTATTTCCGGAGCAATTGAAGAAGCAACTTCAGTTCGTCCAAAAGCTAGAAACCACAAAATAGAGCACCTGTCTATTTTCTCAATTTTACATGATTCCAGGCAGGGAATTGTTTTCCATTTGCACGCCTTTCCGCTAACGGCTGTGACAGTTGCCGCGAGCAAACATGTGACAGATCAACGAATTTCACCGAAAAAGAACGAATGTTTTATATATCTTTTTGTCTTTTAAATCACAATTTTATATCCTGAAGCATATTCCAATTATAAAAACAAACCTAAATTTGGACGCTTTGCAATTGCCATCTTGTTATGACGATGCGTTCTTGAGAAAAGGGGCGTCACTCGCCCATGTACATCATAAAAAAAAGGGAGTAGCAGCTAAGTGGTGTAATGAGAAAAACCGATCAGTCTAAAACATATTAATATTAACAATTCTTCAAAACCTCAGACTTTATTGTTTTATTAATTTCTGCTCATTTTGGCGGTGGAGTTTTACTCCGCCAAAATGGCATTTAACGCGGTTTAAACATGGATCAGTCCATTCAATACGAAGGTATTTGTATGATTTTATACCCAAACATGTTAAAACCAACATATCTTAGTCAGGTTTGCAAAATGATAACTTATGTCTTCCGTAGTAGAAAACAATGATCAAAGTTCCTCCTAGAAAATCATCAAATAAAAATAGCTATGAAATTAAAGCCCCCATTCTCTGCAAGCAGGTAAAATAGTCCTGAAAAGAAAGCAACGTAACGCAACCTTATTTCATGCTTACTTAAAAAAAAGGAATTATGACCCTTTGTGTGATCTTATAATCAGGATAGGATGCACAAATAATAATAGGCAAATAAAAACACGAACAACCTATAAAGAAACCTCTTTGCCTATGAAATTCCTTGAGTCATCTGTCAAATGCTTAGCTTGGTTGCCATGTCGCCATGTTGCTTCTTTTGTCAAGCCGCAACCTGTGTACTTTACAGGTAAGTTAAGACGGCAACGAAATCTTTTGTTTTTGAAACCCATTCCTTATGAATGTATTCTCTATAACTAGACATAAGACATACCATTTTTGTGCAGGCAAGATGTGACGGTTGCACCGGACCTCGAAGGTTTTACACACCGCTGTTCCATTTTAGATTTGTTCCAATTCACGGAATCAACTGCAATGAAAAACAAAATTCATGAATGTTGTGGTTTACTGAACTAACAACCGGTAAGTCTACATGATCAGTGATGGGAAGACGTATTTGCATGTAATCTTTATTCTGAAAATGCATTTTCTATCGTTACTCTAATGTTGTAGTCGATTTGCTAAAAATAAACTCATCTAATGATCACATACAGCACGAACGTCTAAATAATGTGTTGTACCGAAATGGAACACGAGCGAGTTTGAAGCTATTCAATTTTTTTAGTAGGAAAACTGATTATCTAACATTTGTGTGTCGTGATCTTTCGTGTGATTTCTGCGTTTGGGCTCAAAGCTTTGATAAAAAAAAATCACGCTTTAGTTGACGCTATATATAGTACACCTCAAACGAGCTTGAAGTGAACTGCAGTTATGCAAGACTAAATCTTACAGTATACGATACGTGTCGTCAGCGACTATTTATATGGTCAACAACACAGCAAGCACTGGAAAAATACAGGGCAGGGGTACGTGACTGGATGTGTTGCATGGCCAACGAAGTTCAAAGCATATATAACAATAATATTGTCATTCAAAACCTAACACCATACAAAACCGTGTGTTTACCTTCACAGTTAATGGTATACGATAACATGCTTAAGTACGATAACAACAAAGGTACCAGCTTAAGCCTTAAGCGATCCTTTGTCTAAAAACTGATCATTCCACCTGTTTTCCAATTAAGGCTATAAGAGCTAGTACTGATAGATCTGAACTCACACTTGACAAGCGATGACATTGTCAAAGACATTAAAACAGGGGGACAAGTGGGAAATAGTTATTTCGTAACATGAGAAACAGTAAGGAACTCCGGGGTGTTGTTCCTCTTTTTCTATGTTATGAACATCATTTCCCCCTTATCGCTCTGTGTAAATACTCTTAACAATGTCATCACTTTCTATCTGATAGAGAGGGTTTTCTCCATCATTACTAGATCTTATACTTATAATTTATAGCCTTAATTGGAAAACAGATGGAGTGACCGTTCTTTTTTGGACAAAGGATCTTTTAAGGCGCGTAGGCTGGTATCATTGTCTTAATGTAACTTAAGCGCGTTGCCCCAACACATTCAAGAGTACACGAGATCTAGCTATAGAACACCGGGAAGTCATCTGGCTGATCATAGACAAATTTAAATGATAACAGGACTAAGAAAGCCTCTAAAGTGGAAGATGGTAAAAAAGAGAGTCTTTTTAGTATAGTAGTATAGGGCATAATATTGCCCTATAGTCGTCTGATTGGTCACTGGCTTAAAAGCTTAACTAAACGTCTGCAGTCTAGCCCAAAGGAAAGATGGAGCAGGTATGGAAAGCTTAAGACCCCGTCAAGCATAGCCCAATGTGGCCTCCCGAACACTGCCAAACTATCCCCACTCCCACCCCAACCATGGTTGGTTGGATGGTAGGTCGGGAGCAAGGTCCCAACCTACCGCCAACCTTGCAATTGGTTGGCTGGTGTTCAGGGGGAGGTTCTGAATGTCTGACAGGGGCTGGAGGAAGCCGCATAAACCCCTATCACGCATAAACCCCTATCACACCCCTGAAAACACCAGCCGGCCAAGGTTGGCGGTAGGTTGGGAACAATCTGACCAGATTTAAGCCACGCCTATCTTTCACGACGACCATGTCCCAACCATTTTAGAACCATTTCACAACCAGTACATTACTTACTCCAAAACCGAGCCCTGAATGATTTGGCACCTACTCCCAATCTCTCCCGACCACCCAGACTTTAGACGCAGCCTGCCGACTCCCTCCCGACGGATTCCCAAAATCCCGAGCCAATTTTCTCACGAATTGATATGGACATAGTCAGCTTCAAAAGAGAGTTATTTTCAAAGTTTGCTTTAACGAAGATTTTAAGTTACAGTTCTTTTAGTTGCGTGCCGTTGCGTGAAGGTCGAAGCTGGTTGGCACACGGTCTAATATTAGTCCCCTCGGTCGGGAAGAAATTGTCTAAGGACCTGGGATGAGTCGTGGGTATACTGGTAGGTTGGGAACTGGGTGAGAGTAAGTCAACGGTGATTGTGGCGTGGTTGGAAAATTTGACACCCTTCCCGACCACTGCCGACTTAGCCCCAACCGCCTTTGCCAACCAATCACCAACTGTTTCCCAACCACCAGTGGAGACTCCCGAATGTAAATGTTTCAAACATTTTGAAACATTCGACCGGTGCAGCCGACCTGTAGCCAACCACGCCCGACCATGCTCCCAACCTACTCCCAACAAAAGAAGACAGCTATTGGGCGCGAAACGTCAGGTACCCAGGGCCCGACAATCTATGTCCCACTCAAAAATCACGACCATAGCATGCCCACATGTGTACCACTGCGGTACTGCATGGTTGAGAGCAGTTCAGCGGTTGGGAAGCAATATTCGGTTGACAGAGCTCGAGGCTTATAATCCATGTTTTTAATCCTAATTATGTTTCCAGTGTTTCTCTACTCTCGATACCTTACATTTGTTGTTGAAATGATTTTCCCGTGCCATGTACAGATGCAATGCGAAAAATTGAAAGTTCCGTAATTTATGTTCACGGAACTTTTAACAAAGTGTGCCCTTAAGAATGTTTGTCGCTTTAAGTAGCTACTTAGGTTTTCACTTACCAAAAAGTCGGCGTTCCTTTACAAATCCACGTGGACGGGATATTAACATGACTGTTACTCCTTCAAGTTCAAATTTGACACACCTTTCCATGTTTGCCTGTGTGCGGTGTGAGCCAACCACCTCGAGGTGGTGTGAGGTGGTGATGGTGGTGCACAATAGCTAGCGTTAAAAAGAGATCAGTTTACATTTTATTGTTTTCAGACACAGTCTTTTGTCATGACGTTTTGTCCACCTTTGCGAATCGGGTAAGTTGGTTTTCAGACACAACATCTATGACGTCATCACAAACGTTTCAGAACAAAAGGAATTTACTACCTACCGCTACCGAATGTAGGAAAAACATTTAATCTAAAAAAAAACATTTAATTTTAAGAAACAAAAAATCTATTTAAATTTATGTATTTATGTATTTATTTTTTAATTTATTTTTTAAATTTTGTAAAAAAACATTTAATTTTAATATATCTATCTATCTATATCTATATATTATAAAATTGAATTGATCTAATATATATATATATATATACAGATAGATACACATGTGATTGAGCGTGATTCGTTTTTATAAGTCAATTAGGCTTCTGTTCAATTCTTTTTTTTTATTTTGTACCTAGAAATGTCGGGAAGTGAAAAAGGGAACCAACACTCAAGTATCAATGTCAGAGGTGCTTTTTGCATGTTCTGTTGTATCTGTTTTGTGTTCCGTTCTTTACAAAAGCAACAAGGTTGTTTTTGATATCGAGTTTCACCCTTGCGCACTTTCCTGTGTCCTTGGTACTGAATAATATTCAGATGGGCAAAAACAAGCTTAGTGCCCACGATACTGGTGCCAGTTATCAACGATTGAGACGTGTTTTCTGGTGCAAAGCGCAAGTTCCAGAGTTATCAACCAAGGATTGAGGTGTTCAGAAACGTTTTTCCTAGATTGACCACAGAGTGGAACTCGCTGCCACCAAGTACAGTTGGGGCGTCTTCGCCAGCTTTGAACAACGTATAGATAGGAACGGTTAAATGAGGCACCTCTTACTAATATATGGCCACGTTTACGCTGCTTATAAACTTTATGACATCCAGGAACTACCATGTAAATGAAAACTACGTAAATTTATACACTTTAGATCAGCTCCGCAAGATGGCGTGGATGCACTGTGCACCAGTGAGAGGGGAGAGGGTGGGTCAAAGGTCTCCAAATATGGAGGAATGACTTTTTGGTCAGCTGAATGAGCTCCTTGTGTATAACCCGAAAAACTGCACGGTCATGTTTGAAAACTACCTCAAATCAATCTGTTGATTACTAGATGAGGTATGTTTTCAAACCAGGGTAATATTGGTTGATATCATGGTAACAGAAAGCCCTGATCCTGACAGTGAACACCGGTTACTGCAAGCAGACGAAGAAAACGAACATAGCATGGAGCAACCCAAACTGCACAAGGTCTATACGCGCAGGTGGGTCATCCTGGGGATTTTCTGTCTCTGCTCCATGAGCAACGCCTTCCAGTGGATCCAATACGGGATCATCAGCAACATCATCGTGCAATACTACAACACATCCCCCTTCGTAGTCAACTGGTTTTCTATGCTCTACATGCTATGCTACATCCCATTCATTTTCCCTGCAACGTGGTTACTAGACGCTAGGGGTCTTCGCTTGGTGACTATCCTGGGATCGGGAATGAATGCCGTGGGGGCGTGTCTGAAACTGGCCAGTATGGGGAGGAATCTGATTGGTGTTGCCATGGCAGCGCAGACGATAAGTGCGAGTGCACAGGTGTTCATCCTGGGCATCCCTGCTCACCTGGCGGCCGTGTGGTTCGGTCCACAGGAGGTGTCCACGGCAACTGCCATCGGTGTCTTTGGTAATCAGGTAAGAAAGAGTGCAATTAACTGTGGAAACATCCATTACATCTGTGTTTGCCGATTTAAAGTTGAGTTCACACTTGAGTATTTAGTTTTCAGAAAATGTTGTTTAGACTTTAGAGCAACAGTAAAAATTTATGAACTGAATAGCAAAGTTTTTTATTCACAACCACTTGTTTAACAAGAGTGATTATGAATGAAAATAAAACTTTGCTTTTCATCAACCTGATGAAACTATCTAGGGAGGAACATGAACTATAGCAACATATTTATACATGCAACGTTACTAA
>NW_017804598.1:258151-260379 GCF_001625305.1 Branchiostoma belcheri | reverse complement strand
TGATCATTGTTACAGTTAGAAATGTCATTTCATAATGAGTTATTTTCATGACCTGTTTCTGTATTTGCAGGTTCTTTATGACAGGATACTTGCCTCTAATTATGGATGTGATCCAATTTGTCATGACTTGAAGTTTAATATTAACGTGTCTTAAACCTGATGTAGTTTTCCAGAATGCGCCCCCCATCCCGCCAAGCCCCGCCCAGGCTGCTCTCAAGTTGTCCCAGTCAGACGAGAGGTCGTACCTCCGCTCTATCCGTACACTGTTGTCCAATGAGTCCTTTCTACTGCTGGTGATCACCTACGGTAAGGCTGAATTTCATATGGTAAGACATAGGTATATCTCTGACATAAATAAACACCTTAAAAAGTTGTGATTGATGTCAGCATTTCGGATGAGTCATTTACATTTTTGTAACGTACCTTCATCTTTCATATGTTTGTTAACAGGAATCAATGCTGGATGTTTTTATAGCCTGTCAACATTACTGAATCAGATCATCCTGCACTACTTCCCAGTGAGTAATATTAGTAGTATATAGTACCATATCTGAAATTTCAATACCATCTTAAAGTAATTTTATTTCATTTTCTTCATGTATAGCAGTAACACATGATCTAGGCTATAGTATTGTTAGAATCAAAGATAAACAGAGAGTATTTCTGGTTGAATAATTATTCATACGGAAAATGTTGAAAAATGCTAACTGTAATTTTTATGTTTTCATTCTTCACAGGATGCAGAAGTGGCCACTGGTTGGGTGGGCTTAACCATTGTGTTTGCAGGGATGGTAGGATCTGTCTTATGTGGACTGTGGCTGGACCGTACCAAGACATTCAAGTATGCAAGCAAACACCTTTCTTTTTAGACATTCTCTAAAACACAGACACTGACTTTACGAAACTTTGCTTTCTTTCAAAAATCATGTCTTTTATTTACCATATTTATATCATCTAAATGCCGTATTTAATGCCCTATCCCCATTGTTCCATGTTGACCTCAGGATCACCACCTTGGTCGTGTACCTCCTGACCTTTGCAGGAATGATGACCTTCACCTTCACACTTGACCTTGACAGGATGTGGGTGGTCTTTGTGGTTGCTGGCATCCTTGGGTAACCATATTTCCATGTCTGTACACAGATTTTTTCGTGTATCGCCTCCTGAATGCAGTCTGTGTTCTTGCTGTCCAGTCAGACTCCTATTTAATATTGGCTCCGACCCTGAGGTGTTGCCAAAATGGGAGGTTCACTTTGGGCATGTTTTAAGCAGAATTCAAGTATGCAAGTAAACACCTTACCTGTATGCACCAGAAAGGTAGGCAGAAGTGAACATGATGACAGAGACTATATGTTGAGCTTGGCGATGATCGGGTGACCATATTCTGGTGCCCAACCCCATTGGCAATACATGTACATATACTGTCTTCAATCATAACAACAAGGAGGTTGAAGTCAAAATCACTTGTAATACCGGGGTATCTTCTTCCTTCTGTCGTCATATGCATTTTGTATCTCACGAACGAATGTCAGGCCATGTCACAGCCTGGGAGTTTTGACTGAAAATGGTGCAATTTTCACACTAACTGAGGGCATCTGTCCTTAGTGCTGAAATACCATCAATACACATTATGGAGGTCTTGTTTCTGTAAATATTGCTTATTGGTAGATATTTTTAAAATTGATCAGGAAGTTTTGAATTTGCATTTTGCAAAGAATGGATAGTACTGGCCGGACTTACTTCTATTAGTTATTGTAGAATAGTCATTTTATATTTGATGTCATATAAATTATTTTCCTGGGCTGTTTCTGTACTTACAGGTTCTTTATGACCGGATACTTGCCTCTGGGATTTGAGTTTGCAGCAGAAATCACCTACCCAGAACCAGAGGGGACATCCTCCGGGCTTCTCAATGCCTCCGCACAGGTGAGACAAGTATTCACACCTGTCAGATACCTGTAGGAAAGGCAGATGTATTGTGATTCATTACCTGTACCTTTAAACTTTAAAAGGACAGTGGGATCGTGTGGCGTAACGACAGAGCATTCATTTCGGAACCAAGAGGTCCCGAGCTTGAATCCTGCCATTCCACCGATCTTGTGCACTTGGAAAAAGCACTCCACACGATTCCTCACTTTGCTCAGGTGAAAATGAGTATGTCTGTTGTCTGTTCATGTGTTTGTCTGCATTGGTGGCGGCATAATAAATAAGTTGAAAAAACTTGAGTG
>NW_017804598.1:257211-258131 GCF_001625305.1 Branchiostoma belcheri | reverse complement strand
CTATGGTACTGCAGCAGTTACCACCTTTCTGTTCCTACTCATACTATTTGGTGAGTACAATTAGCTTAACTATACATTGGTAGATACCTCTGGTTGTTGTATCCGAAACTATAGCCCTATTGCAAGAAGAAGTAGTGTAGTTTTCACACTCACCAAGGCATCTGTCCTTAGTGCTGAAATAACATCAATAGACATTATGGAGTCGAGATTCATTTCAGTTGATCGGTAAGTATTTAACATGTGCAACAAATTTGGTTTGCATAATGGATTAAGTTCTAAAGTTACCTTGATCATTGTTACAGTAGAAATGTCATTTCATAATGAGTTATTGTCATGACCTGTTTCTGTATTTGCAGGTTCTTTATGACAGGATACTTGCCTCTAATTATGGATGTGATCCAATTTGTCATGACTTGAAGTTTTAATATTTAATGTGTCTTAAACCTGATGTAGTTTTCCAGAATGCGCCCCCCATCCCGCCAAGCCCCGCCCAGGCTGCTCTCAAGTTGTCCCAGTCAGACGAGAGGTCGTACCTCCGCTCTATCCGTACACTGTTGTCCAACGGGTCATTTCTGCTGCTGGTGATCACCTATGGTAAGACAGAATTTCATATGGTAAGACAGAAGTATATTTCTTATAGGAAAAATTAGCATAAAAAGTTCATGTCAGCATTTTGTCTCAGCAATTTACATTTTTGTAACTTACCTGTAACTTCTATGTTTGTTAACAGGAATCAATGCTGGATGTTTTTATAGCCTGTCAACATTACTGAATCAGATCATCCTGCACTACTTCCCAGTGAGTAATACTAGTAGTGTATATACCTGCATCCCTGCAAACACAATGGTTAAGCCCACCCAACCAGTGGCCACTTCTGCATCCTGTGAAGAATGAAAACATAAAACTTACAGTTAGCATAT
>NW_017804598.1:235448-256795 GCF_001625305.1 Branchiostoma belcheri | reverse complement strand
ACCCAGAACCAGAGGGGACATCCTCCGGGCTTCTCAATGCCTCCGCACAGGTGAGACAAGTATTCACACCTGTCAGATACCTGTAGAAAAGGCAGATGTATTGTGATTCATTACCTGTACCTTTAAACTTTAAAAGGACAGTGGGATCGTGTGGCGTAACGACAGAGCATTCATTTCGGAACCAAGAGGTCCCGAGCTTGAATCCTGCCATTCCACCGATCTTGCGCACTTGGAAAAAGCACTTCACACGATTCCTCACTTTACTCAGGTGAAAATGAGTATGTCTGTTGTCTGTTCATGTGTTTGTCTGCATTGGTGGCGGCATAATAAATAAGTTGAAAAAACTTGAGTGTGCCATTGGCATGTCTTTAAAAAGTAAAGTAAAAACTTTGAAAGGTGAAGGATAATGTAGTCCCATAGCCTTTTTGAGGCCGTAATTGTAATGGGTTGTTGATCCAGTCTGTGACATGGTAACACTTTTTTGTGGTCTTAAGGTAGCTGGCAGAATTAGGAGACTTGATGTACCGGTAACTGTTAATTTTTTCTGCAGGTTTTTGGCGTTGCCTTCACCCTGGGTATGGGAGTACTGGTGGACCATGGTGACATCCGGGTCTCACTTCTGGTGTTGTCAGGGAGTCTTCTACTGGGCACAGTTCTTACAGGTGGGAAAACTTGTCAGCTTGTCATAGCATAGGGTTCAAAATTCCACCTGCATATGCAAGTTAGTGCATGTAATATTGGAGCTGTGCACGTAATTTCTGATGTCTACCTGAACCTAACCTGCACTGGGACATGTACTGGGCAAAATATTTGATCTACATTGTTGTGCACAGTATTGCAGTCATGACATTTGATATGAATGAAAATATTGCATTGAAGTATTACAAGGAAATACTGTCTTTCTGTCTTTCTTTGCAGTTATGGGATCAAATTCAGGTAGAATATTTTTCCATTTCAACAACAGAAACATATATGATAGGAATGTTGTATCATTCACTAACACCCTTTCCACTAAAGGCTGAGCAAACAAAGACAAGTAATGCTCTATTCAAATACTTCCTTTCTTTTGTAACAGTCTTCATCAAGTCAGACCTGAGGAGACAGGCAGCTGGCCAGGCAGCCACACTGCTTGCTGACGGACCCACCAACGTGTGATGTAAACCTAGCCTAGCCTGTTATTCATCTCTAGGAATTCTCGTTGTAGAGCAAACAATTGAGTAACAAGTTTCTCGAAATGTTGCAATGAATCTTAATGCAATTAAAATTGTTTTATTTAGATATAATGATAAAAATACATTGAAGTCCTGCAGTTGCCAAAGGGTGTATATGGGGTTTTCCAAGCTCTAGAAAGGAATGCTTTAAGGTAAATCATGAATATAAGGTCTCCTCTTTGATAAAATGACACTATAAAAAATGCAGTTATCGTCTTCAAGGGCCCAAGGCTGTACATGGGGTTTATAGAGTTACTTTCTCCAGGAAGTAATATTGTTCAATCATGTGGTATGCATGTAGGAGTGCAATACAATTATCCCATTTCCTAACCTTTTTTTATCTGAACTATGACAAAATATCTTAATTACCTCAGTTCTTACAAACATTCATTATATAAAAAACTAGAGTTCCACGATCTCATACCTTCGCCAAATGATGTTAGCTTTTATGATTAAGAAATTATATATTAATCCCCCTAATTATGCAAATAGGATCCTCAATTGCATGAATTATATCTGTTGATCATATTCTCCACCAAAAGACAGTCTTATCTTAACAAAGAATGCCATGATGACATTTTCTCATAAATTATGCAAATGAGGTCCTTATTTGAATAAGTTATGTTTAATTATGTTCACCTTAACTTAACTTTCAAACACCCCAAGTATAAAATTCCAGGCAATTATAATATTTTCTCATTATTTATGCAAATTAAGTCTTCATTTGCATGTGCTTGAACTTCCTATTATGGAATGCAGCTGATAAATAGAATTTCCTCATTAATTATGCAAATTACATCCCTATTTGCATAATTGTAATATCATTATGTCAAGCATCACTCAAGCTACCTACATACCAAAAATCACGATGATCCATCAATCGGATCTTGAGTTATCCCCCTTTAAACATTTGTCCATTAAACCCCCTGCAGTTCTAGAGCAAGCAACTAGGGGGCTCAAACTCATGTCACTTTATCCCCAGCACAAGAGCTATCTACCATCCAAATTTCGTCACCCTAGCATGTCTGGATCATGAGATATCAAAACCGGAAGTTCTGCTGCAGTACCATGTCAGGTGGCCCAAAATCTAATCATTTTGAGGTGTCATCAAGACCTACCCACCTACCAAGTATCAAGACAATCCATCAAGACCTTCTCAAGTTATCGTGTTGACAGACACACACACACACACACACACACATACACGAACGCCCCTGAAAACATAACCTTCTTGGCGAAGGTAATGAAGGTAGTAACGTTTTATATTAATAAAGTGTCATATGTTGTGTTAAACAACAGATAAACAACATTTATCTCAGATAAGAAATACTTTTTTGTCATATTTCTAAAGAGCCTGGGATAATCGTGTAAGATACTTTACCCTTTGTGAAACAAATTTAAACTATTTTTACATAGAATATAATAGGTATGTTATAGTAATGTTTTATATGATTTTTAAGTGCAATAAGTTAGATAAGCTCATGCCAAACAGTCGTGTGTGCTAGCAATATCTTTCAAAGATATCCATTAAATATTAAACAAACAATTCTATCACAGAGTTCTGTGTAAAATGATTGTGTGTTTAAGAAAATAACAGTGTCCACATATTAATGGATCTCTCTCCAAAGTATCCTGACTACAAATGGATGTAGATAAAGTACCACTTCAGTTTGTTTACTGAGATCTTGACTCGCGAAGAAAATGATAAAGCAAGTTGCTACAATGATCAACTCCGTAAGTAGTTTCTAGGGTATAAGTTGCTATAATGGTGTATGTTTTAATGCGTTTTTAACGTACATGTTTAGCCAATTATTGACCACTTGACGTAATCTGTACAGAACCGCTTGTCCATACCACGCAAAACCATTCACTCACTAACCTGGCCGAGACAAAACCTAGAGCTGGCCACTACGTACCGACTGTAGTTAATTTAATAGAGAAACATGTCCATCATAAAAAGCCCCGCTCCCAGTGTGGACATACCGGACAATGTCTCTCTGACGGAATATCTCCTCCGAGATTTCGAGACTTACGGGGACAAAGTAGCCGTGGTGAGTTAACATTTAATATGCTTTAGTTTTCCGTCCGACATCTGGTAGTAGTATGTAGTCAAATTCGGCTTGTGCAGCTTTGCAATACAAAATAGATGTGCTACAAAAGTGTTGTTTGATGGTGGCTTTTGGCGAGCGACCTTTCACGCAAGGAAAGCATTTAAGAAAGAAATTAATACCTTTCTGGACACTGACATATCGTGAGATGTAGTCAGGTTGGCCAGATATATTGGATTGGGTGTGTCTTTTTTAGGAACTTGCAAAATTGGTTCTTCAGTATCCGCAGCGTCTATCAAAATGAAAACTGTGGAATCTGAAGCTTCGCCCTGTAGTCTTGACTTCACCTATTTCTATCTCCTCGGTTTTACATAGAATTGTTTATGTCGATTGTTTAGGTCGACGGCATAACGGAACGGTCCTACACCTTTGCGCAGCTGAAGGTATTGTTTCGTCGGTGCGGAAGCGCCCTCACGCGATTAGGATTCAAACAGCATGACGTCTTCGCCATCTACAGTCCGAATCTGCCCGAGTTTCCCA
Source organism: Branchiostoma belcheri (assembly GCF_001625305.1). Classification (NCBI taxonomy): domain Eukaryota; kingdom Metazoa; phylum Chordata; class Leptocardii; order Amphioxiformes; family Branchiostomatidae; genus Branchiostoma; species Branchiostoma belcheri. The sequence goes on along the minus strand of NW_017804598.1, from coordinate 252,996 downwards.
TCGTCTTCTTCGGAGTTATCGGGATCGGAGGCACCGTGACAACCGTCAGTCCTTGGTACACAACAGGTTGGGGGAATGTTGATAGATTTGAAAAAAAAACGGGCTAAAACGCACGGCAACGTTTGTTTCCCCCATTGTAAAACAGTATTACTACGACTAGTACAAACGTAGGGCTATTAAAACATGATTTACATCACTTGAATAGTATGTATAGTTTTAGTAAGATACTACAGTGACTTTTGCCTTTGTCCTATACATTGCATGTGTTTAGCTTATAAGAGCATAAACGCGTACAATAAAGGTCTTTTATTTAATGATATTCATATCGAACACACATAGACATATCACAAGGCCAGAAACACACTCAAACACACACACAATTTAAACAATGCATTCAAACGAACCATTTTTGAGGCGTTTTCAGACAAAAATTGCCATACATTTCAGTCTCTACATATACTTAAAGCTTCCACGTAGCCAATCCGACAAAATCGTACGCGTACGCGATGAAATCGTACGCGTACCCTTTTATTTTCATCACCGTGTTTTTTAATACATCTAGATTATCTTTTTGGCCCAACTTTGCAGATGAACTCACCCGTCAGCTACAGCAGTCAGGAGCCTCCTATATCATCACTGTACCCATGTTAGTTGACAAGGTCAAACAAGCTATGGACAAGTGCGAAAAGTTGAAGGTACGTAAAATTGTGTACGTGAGTTTGTTTGTTTATGTGTCTATATATGTCTGTACATGTGTAGGTGTGCTGACTTTAGAACTGTACATCTCATTCTGTCCTAAATGTTTTTGCTGCCCATTTTTTTAGTTTTGTAAATCAACAGTCGTTTCGTTCTAGGACATCTACGTGTTTGGTGAGGCCGATGGCTGCACGCCGTTCTCCTCCCTCCTGCGGGACGACGGCTCGGCCTTCCCGGCGGACGTGCAGGTCAACCCGCGGGAGGACGTGGCGGTGTTACCGTACTCCAGCGGCACCACGGGGCTTCCCAAGGGCGTCATGCTCACACACTACAACCTCATCGCCAACCTGGAGCAAATGAGGTACTTGTGATCAGTTGGCATTTCAGAAAGAATAATAACTTCCTTTCACAGTCTTACAAACAAGATCCCACCAAATGATGTTTTAATCTATCACTGTATTAGTACTAGTGTACAGTCTATAGCTACGTATAGACACAAATTTGAAGCATAGAGTCTGTTCGACTCTGATGTATTAATGTATATCCATGCCTTTGCTTGTATTTTTGTAGCATTGTAAGACGTCAGTGATGGTGTTCTGATGTGGCGCAGCCTCACTTTTTTTGCAAAATACTGACACCTGTGAAACGAGATTAACTCAGGGCTAACTGACGCGCAATTTTTCTTGTGGTGTAGTCTTGTCACGTGAGCAATACCAAATGAAAAGCTAATTTTGCCTCTACTTGATTTTGAATCTAAATGTCACGTGAGCAATATCAAATAAAAAGCTAATTTTGCCTCTCCTTGATTTTGAATCTAAATGTCACGTGGGCAACATCCAATGAAAATCACTATTCAATTTTGTGTGTAACATGTCAGATCTGATGCCCTTAAGTTGGACGCTGCCTCGGACGTTCTCATTGGTGCACTGCCGTTCTTCCACATCTACGGCATGGTCGTCATCTTGGCCGTCGGGCTGGTACAGGGAGTGAAGATCGTCTGTCTGCCCAAGTTTGATCCGGGGCTCTTCCTTAAGTGTATCCAGGATCATAAGGTAAAGAGAACTACGTGTACAACTCTTATCATGGGCTGCCTGTTAGAGTCTCTACATTTTGCTTTTCTCTGGTAGAAATTTTTTTCCAACCTTTTTTTCAACTCTTGGTCCAAAGGAATCATTTCTTTGTTATTTCACTCGTAAAACAAGGAAATGTTATGTATTGAACCATAATGCAATGGCGTTTTGAATGATAATTCGTCATTTTGCAATGGACTTGAAGTTCTTCAAATTTAAAGCTCGTCGTTGTACGTAACTGCAAGGAGCCGTTAGAAAAAGGGATTGGTAACAGTACTCATTCTGTGTCTTCTCATTCCCAGGTTACTGTGTCTTCTCATTCCCAGGTATTAACCAGGGTGCATTGCGTGCCCCCTATAGCTCTATTCTTGTTTCCAGGTTACCAGGGTACATTGCGTGCCCCCTATGGCCCTGTTCTTGTCCCAACACCCCATGGTGGACACATGCGACTTCTCTCACGTCAAGGAGCTCATCTGTGGCGCCGCGCCGCTAGGCAAGGGTCTCAGCGACGCCGTCATGGCTAGACTCAAACACCCAACTATACGGCAAGGTAGTGACAGAAACAGAGATAACTGATTGATTTTATGATCTCTCTCTCTCTCTCTCTGTATGTATCCATCCACCTGTAACTAAACTAATAAACCTATAAATCTATCCATACGCGTGGATGCTTCCTAATTTGCTTGTTTGTGCTGTGTAAGAGCCTCACATTACTATCCATATATATATTAACACAACTGTAGGTTCAGAACTTGTCATATCCACATATCTCTCTCTTCAAGGAAAAAATTGACGTAAGGATGTTGTAAACCGTCCCTTTACTTTCCAGGTTTTGGGATGACAGAGGCGAGTCCGGTGACAAACCTCGTCAGAGAAGACCACGTTGTGCCGGGATCCATAGGACCTCTCTTACCCAACACAGAATGCAAGGTTAGGCGTCCTCCAAGTTATAATTAAAGTTTAGTTATGAACTGATTTACAAATTATTATCGATGTTAATGGTTTAGGATTATGTAAAGAAAATATATAAGCCACATCGCAGATGTACAAAGATCAACAAAAAATATTTTAACATTTCAGGTTGTAGATATCGAGTCGGGTAAGCTGCTGGGTGAGGGTGAGGACGGTGAGCTGTGTGTGAGGGGTCCTCAGGTGATGAAGGGTTATCTCAACAACCCGGAGGCCACGGCCAACACCATCAGGGACGGCTGGCTGCACACTGGTAAGGCATGTGCGCGTAATATACTTTCTTTCTCCTTGTAACGTGGCCTCGGTTTTCTGTATGACTTTGTGCTCAGGCATGTTCTCACACGGCCTCGCGGAGCACATTTTACAATGGCACACGGCACAGAGCCCCCCCCCCCATTGAAAAATACTGCCACAAAGCCACACCATGCCGCCACAGTACTAGTATTCATCTTGTCGTCTTTAACAGGCGATATCGGTCATTACGATAACGAACACAACTTCTACATCGTGGATCGGCTGAAGGAGCTCATCAAGTATAAATGTTACCAGGTGGGTCCACTTTCACAAATCAGGTAGCAAAGGCATCATGGATGGTCTTTTTGGTAGCGTTTGTAACGGTATCTGTGGTTTAGCAGCATACCTTAAAATACTATTGATGAATTGTCATGAAATTTGGTATGTGGTTAGGTCTTGACACATAGAAAATTAGTGGAATTTAGGGGCCCCTGCACTGACGACTTTTCTTGTTATTGCAGCAAGTAAATAGTCTAAATAGCTCTTGTGATCGGTAAGAAGTGACATACTTTGGAGCCCTCTAGCACTTTTCTTGAGAACTGTAGGGATGTTTTAGTAATTCAATAAATGAAGAAAGAATTGAACGGCTCAGTTTCCCTGTGTGTAGGTCCCCCCGGCAGAACTGGAGGCCCTGCTGCTGACCCACCCCGGGCTGCAGGACGCTGCAGTGGTCGGCGTGCCTGACCAGGAGGCCGGGGAGCTGCCCAAGGCCTACCTGGTGAGGAAACCGGGGGCAGACGTGTCGGCGGAACAGGTCATGGACTACATCACAGGTGTGCATCATAAACAAAAGGGACTTGTTGAATGGACTCAAATAAGATTAGGACGATGTTTTAGTATTTCTCTAAAACATTAAGTTTAATACAAACATGGCTTGTGGTATTGCATAACTGTGCAATATTTAATATTCATATATTGAAAATGACAGTTCCAGTCCCTGTACCCATCCTTCAGTGTACGTCCAGACGGTAGCGAGTTGGTCAAATGGCCGATCGCATAGCCCTTAGAAATGCAAATATTTGACGGACAGGTGGCCGCTCTCTCATTGGTCGTACCGCTAATTGCCATGTTCTCATTGGTTCAATTACTAATTAGGTTCGGTCTATTGATGCAAACTTCCTTTCCACAGGTCGAGTTGCTCCTTACAAGAAGCTCCGGCTGGTGGAGTTCACAGACCGAATTCCCAAGTCGGCTAGTGGGAAGATCCTGCGACGGTTCCTTAAAGACAAAGAGGCAAAGAAACAAGAGAACAGTATTCAGTATTCAAGTAACGAATAGAGTGTCTAGAAGTCTGCACCTGTTTGGATGTGTGGATGGGAAAACTCCTAGCCTCCTGTGCAGGCCTCCGGGCGGGTGGGAGTTTTTGATACAGCGCATTTTGTAGAATTTTTAACGCGTTCTTTTGGCGGCCATTCTACAACCAGCCGCCCATGGCCCAAAGAGGGTTTGTACCCGCCACGGATGGCCGGCAAAAGAACGCATTGAAATTGTACAAAACGCAGGTTCAAAACTCCCACCCGCCCGGAGGCTTGCACAAGAGGCTAGTAAACTCCGTTGTTGTTGCCTTTACTGATAATCTGCTATATTGTTTCTTGTATTCAGTATGGTTACTGACTTATATGTTTAATTTGATTGGATTGTCCGTTTGATAAAATATGCACCGGTGTCCATAGGTGTTTTATAATTTGATACATACAAAATAGAACAGATGGGTCATGTCAAAAACCCCAAATTAATAATCTAAAGGCGGCGTGAAAAATCACTAACATGTTGCTTAAAAATGTACGAGTTTCCGAGCCAGACAGGATTCGAACCTGCAATCTTCTGATCCGAAGTCAGACGCGTTATCCATTACGCTACTGGCCCTGTGGATGAATAACCGCTGTACAGGACGGTATGATTAACACATCAATATTCATGTATGCTACCACTCTTTTGTTAATCCTCGTATTAAAAACTACGGTTTCGTCACATGTCATTAGTACATTACTTTCTATTATAGGGATTTCAGACAACTTAGCAGATTTTAGTCGAGCTTAGTCACAAACATTCAGTAACGCTTGATGTTTTTCTCCTTCTATACGACAATGTTTCCAAATAATCAGAAACCAAAGAGGTTGTATATTTCTTTACTCTGTTATCTTCTTAACTGAATTCTACGAAGGCCTGATGGCGGCTGCGTTTGTTTACCGAGGCGGCTCTAACGTCTTTTGTCCACGCTCCTTCTCTCGATTCTTTATTTGATTGAGCAGTGAAGGACACATCGCCCATCGCCCATCGCCAGCTGCTTGTTATAATTTGGTGACCTTGATTTAAATGGCGGCGTCCCCGAATGCGGAGCGCGCGTACTGTAACTACATGTAAGTGTGTTCGGGGAGGATGAAAATGCTGATGCGATATTTTGTTAGAATGAAAAGTCGTACATTTTTTCTGTGTGGAAAAAAGGAAAGGAAACGTTGCACTACATACATAAATTTGTGTATCGTCGTAGAAAATCCATTTGCGGAACGTTGGTGTTTTGTAAGGGATATAGACTACGTTCATAAGCTAGATATGAAGGAGTAAATATATGTAATGTATACTATGCTTTGTGCACAACCTCGGCAAACTATCGCACTCATTTTAACAGTTTCTACTTAATAGTTCACATGGTCTTTACTTAAATCAAGTGATGTGCTCCGATATATTAGCGCTAACGCATGTACATGTATAAACGTACCTGAGTTGGTTTCTTGCATCCTGAATCAGTCCTACATCCGCGTCTGCGCATGTGCTTGGTTCAATCTTGCACATGTACACATCTTTCTAAAAACAACCCTGATGACGTAACTTATCCTTCCCACAATGCCCGCCAACATTGACCTACTTGAATGACCTCTTCAGGTCACGTCTAGAGCTTTCTGGGACAGTGTCAGATCGGTTGAAGCCGTCCTGAAAGTAGGTTGGACCATGATGCACTTCTTTGGGCCAAGTTCTTCAAGTACACCGTAATTACCCACAATTCCTCAGTACCCGACGTCCTTTGCGAAAGGGCGCGTGTCCCCAAACAAGGTTGATAGCCAATGGATAGCGTTCGTTGACTAAGAAATGAAATTTTATCAGTTCATATCATGCGACATTTCGTACTAGTGGAAGGATGTTCTGTTAAACGATCATCATGCTTTTCCCTTCCTTGTAATAAGTAGGGGAAGTGAAGCAACTTAAAAATGTTCTATATATGATACTATGAATGAGTATGATTTGGCACCCGTGTCTGTGTGACTGTTGTCTAAATGACAACTGGATTCAAGGTACTAGGTTTTCAGAAATACACAGAAACGATACGATCATCATTGCTTATAATTTTGTAATCAAAGGAATTTCCATAAATTTCAAACTCCATATTCCAACGTAAAGCCACTGGAAACCTTGTTTTTTCTGTGCGGCTTTGTCTGTCTAAACAGCACAGCTTCGCCCCTGTATCTCACCGACCTTGATGCTACCAGACGCGTCCCAGTATGTGGCTCATCCACGATAATAATAAGCCTTGAGCTGAAACAAAAAAGATACACATGGCAGCTGCGTGTGTGCGAAAGCGCGGCCACGTTTTCATTTATGGTGACAACGCATGTGCAGTATTGATTCATGTCTCATATCCGTTTACTTGCTATTTTGGAAGCCGCCCATGTACAATATCACCCTGAAGAAATCGCGAGAGAATATTACGAATCTGAAATGCAAGGAGGGAATCTTGTAAAAAAAGGGTTTTGTTTGACATAGATATAAATGACAAAGTCAGAGACTATGTTAAACATTTATATACACACTGTGTACGTGTGGTAGCGATATGTATATTGTGAGATGAAGTGCATTTTGTATGATTTTTTTCAACTGTGATTGTTCCGAACCGATGCTGGTAGTATTTTTCTGTGATCTATTTTGCACGTTGAGACTTTTTTCATTGTTCGTCCTTTTATGACAACGCTTGGATTCTATTCTTACAGTAACATTCAGTTCCAACAACGTTCCCGATATTGCCCAAGTTTGAAATTACAGACAAGAACGACCCTGCCGAGGTTGCAGCTTCAGTTACAGTGCAGTCAGATACAGCAGACATTGTCCTGAAATCAGGTCGGACCATGATGCATTTCTTTAGGCCAAGCTCTCCAAGTGCAGAACTACCCACAGTTCCTTGCCTCGAAAATTAAATTACCCAGCATGCACCAGTGACCCGAGCTGGGGTCCCAGGAAGTGAGTGAGGGTCTTTCTACTTAAGATTTAGATATGGAGCATTTCTTCATCATGGTGCAGTGCATCGAAAATTTAAAAAAAAATGAAGCCTATTGCAAATGAACCGTCTTGCTGACTCCCCCAAGGCCTATATAGCTATCATCCTTACTCTTGCTGAATTGAAATATTCCACATATGCTACAACCATGTAGAAAATTTCAGCTTTTCTACCGGAATAATAACAGTTAGCACCATGCACCAGCACCATGCATTGTAATTGTCATAGTAGCCTTGTATATTGGTGTTTTCAAAACTGAAGGGCACAGCGTCTTGCTTACGTCATTGCTTGAAACAAACCGTTAACGTGTCCCTGAATGTAGAGCACCGCAAGTGAACGCAAATAAAATAGCTAGGGGGAACAACGACCGACAGGTGTTCGACACTGTACGTTTTCTTTATGCAAACGTGCGTTATAGCTTAGGCCTTCTGAGATCTGTGTAACGTTACATGCATCAGAGACATAGTGTGCAGGCCGTGGTAGAACTATAGGATCCTATAGACACACAAATGCAATGGTTTTAACACAACAAGGTAGACTGCGTATATACAGTTTTTTCGAGCTAAACATTCTCTAATGTACGTACCTATTCACAAAATGTCATCATCATCATTACAAAATGTACTTGTCTATACTCGTAACGTTAGGTCACAGTTAATAGAGAAGTTAAGCACAAGTGCTTGGTTATACACTGGCGTCTACGGTAATATCAATCATTCGTTTTCATTTAGATACAGAATTGTCCTGTGCGGAATATTCTTGACTAGATCTGTTGAATGTTTTACGCCGCTGCAAGTATGGTGTACACATGTTTGGACACCCAAGGACAACCCCATGTCCGTTTTCACGTCATATGCTTTCAAGGCAACGCCAAATTGACTAAAAGTTGTCCCTATAAGCAGGTGGACCATGATGCATTTCTTTGGGTCATGATCGTCAATCACAAATTACCCACAATTCCATCTGATTTTACAACCGTTACCCAGCGTCCGTAGCGAAAAGACGAATGTCCCGGAAACTGTTGCCGGGGATTTAATTCTCAATCTGATATTATTCATAAACAGTTAAAAGCGAGTCATGGGGATGTTGTGTATTAAACAGGGCACATAGGTCTAACAATTCTGCGCACCATAATGGTGTGCAGATTGACAAAATATTTCAGTAACTTACAGCAAAGAAAGGGCAGTGATTTTTAAGAATAGCCGTAGTTACAAAGACAGATAGGGCGTCGTCGTGATAATGAGAATGGTTTATTCAATTTCTACATCTGCACATTGCAATTTCTGCATATGCACAGTTATTTCCACATAGACGCTGAACGGCTGAATTGCGTGGAGTTACATTAATTTATACTGACAGATAAAGATAATCCTCTGAAAGGTCTTCACAGAATTAAACGTAACTGTCCAGAAATCAGGCTAGATGGCTCTATATGTGGGTGTGAATGAAGCACCCGTCCCTCTTTCAATATTCCCGGTGTGTGTACGTGTGTCCCAGGAATGGGTTCAGGAAGATCATATTGTTGTGCTTCAGCTGTCGAAATGTCCCCAAAACTAGGCTACGATCGTAGCTACACTAACGCACGTACATGTACGTACAGGGGCTTCTGGAGCTGCCTACTTCGTGTGGTGAATATCGTATGAGGGAATGTATATAGCGTTCAGAAAAGGTTTTCCTGTATATCAGTCGCTCGGAAATATCTTACCTATGTTGCTTTCCATTCATTATCCGAGTCCAGTTTCCTTTTTTATTGAAGTACGTGTTTATTTGTACACGTTAGAATGGTCATTTGTGTTTTAACAGTTCTAAACATATACCAAGACAATTTGATGAACGGAACATCAAATTGAAGTAAAGCTTGAAAGCATTTTTTCATTCGCACATCATCGTGGATGTTAAAGGTTACATAGTTGATACGATAGCTATATGATGTATATATGAGGACTTCATGAGCTCATAGGAACTAATCAACAAAGGACAAATTTAACACGATGTCGTGTGAAGGACCGGTGAAGGCTTCTAGCTATTAACTAGACTTAAAATGCAATTTGCATCTACCAAGGTTCCTACGGGAAGGACTTACCATTGAAGTATCGGGAAATGCCACTCATGGCCGCACCTCGCAATGGGGTCAACGGCCTCGCGCAGACGACAGGAAGCGAGTGTTTGTCGGGTCATACGAGAGTTCCCGCGCGCCTCGGTCACGTCTTTCCTCCGAGGTTGGTGCCGATAGAGGTTATTGCAGGTCAACAGAGCGTCTATCGCGGTCATGGGAAGTCATTTCACGGCCGTCAGCTTCCGTTAGAGGTTACTCGCGGTCATGTTGTGACCTGAGTTTCGCGCTAAAATGGGTTACATTTGCATGTACGGTCAGATTTAGCCTCAGTATCGTCACGATCATACAGCTAGCTTTTGTTTTTGCTTAGAGTATAATCCATCCGTCCTCCCTACAATGTTCATTTGTGGCGCTTATTCGTGGCGCTAAAAAGATGCATGTGACGTTATAATGTATTTGTGTCATAAGTGCGATAGTTTATTCCATCCAACGTATGTACGAAGCAACCCTTTTCTTATGGGAAAAACACATATATGACGTATTTGCTCATACGGCATGATTCTCATGATTTGTACAGGTTAACGTTAGCACCATATATATTGCTACGTACTTCTTATAGTGTCTTTCTGCCGGCAGTAAAAACACAACTTATGCATGTCTATATACTAGCAACCTACAGATATAGAAGTACTCAAATGTGAGGTCTTCCTCAGCGTAAACCAACAACATCCTAGCTCGAGCTCTAAAGACCACTGCCATGATAATGCTGCACTTGTATGAAAAATGGGGAAAATGTAGACCTAAAAAGAGCATAACTTGTGGACTATAATATATAGGTTCAAGCACGTCAGCGTCGGAAGATTTGCCTGTTGATGTGTTTTTCATTGATGTTTCAAATGAAAAAAATGTTCCACTGGTGACCCGATTTTGAACAACAGGCAAGGCCAAGTGCGACCTTATCGGGCAATGTTTATGTTTCTTTGTCTGTTGTCCCAACAAGTAGGTCACGTCAGCCGCCAGATAGGCGTTTAGTCACAGCAACTCGCTAGGCGGCGCTTCATTAGGGAATGTGTCGACGTCAGGGTACTGTAGTGTCGTTTCGACGTCAACCTTCCTAACAAAGTATGCCGCGTAAGTCACACAATGTTAAACTGCTATTACTCGCTAAATGTCACTTCGCTAGATGTCACCAAGGAATGTCCTTGATGTCACTTAGGTCAGAGAGGCCGCGAGTTCCAACACAATAACACCAATATTCAATATGCAATAAGAGAGTGTTTTCAATCAGTGGTGTTCCCAGATTGAAAAGAGTACAAACCTATAGTTATTTTATTCACGTTTGCACGGAAACGTTTAAGTACGCGCCGCTTCATCTATCGCAAGGTGTCCAAGTCCCTTTCGTCCTCCCCTCAAATAGGAGAGGGCGAAAAAGACTCGGTAGCTAAAATAGGTTTAGACACCAGCTGGCTAGACATGCATAATAGACTCAAATTGAGTTTTCATTGAAAGGGGGGGGATCATTGTCCTTTGGTCAAACAAATAAAGTTATTAGTTCCTTTGTAGTAGTAACTTGTCTAAATAAAATTCTTAAACTATATCACTGATGTATTTCTAAGAATTGTGAATTGTACGTGCCGTGACACTGCTTGTAGTAGAGTAAAAGTAGGTCTCTATCTTAGTTAGGCCACACCAGCTTAATTTTATGGATGACATCCTCTGAACACCCCCAAACTAGTGCGCGCGGGCGAAAAAAAGAAAAATCCGGCCCAAAATAAAAATGCTACTAAACCGCAGGAATACAAAGCCAGTATTGTGAATTTGGCGCATTACATCGCGATGTATACGACAGGTCAGCACATGCTGGCTTTGAATGGACACTGTACTGAGATCTTGAGTCGTGGAGCTTCGGTGGCCTGGGTGCCGTCCTCCAGAGTTAACACCGGCGTCGTTGTCGCATGATATGGACTACCCAAGCCTAAAGCCAGGCCAGAGACTCGGAAGACGTGATTTTTTTTTTTTGAGAACAGGCGAAAATCAATGCGCGCACGGATGTCATCCATAAAATCAAATCAGTGTGACCTTACACGGGACAAGGGAAAACCTGACACCGCACAACACTTTGCATGTCGGGATGCCCCCAGGGAACACTGCCAGCTAGCCATGACGTTTGCTTACCTGTTACCAAGGCGCTGTGTGTAACTCTAGGTGTACCTTTTCGGATGTGCCGACCCTAAACAAAAGGCCTGCTGAAAGTGACACCCTTCCCCTACACAGACCCGCCAGGTACCGCCATCTCAGAAGGTTCACCTGCCCGCTTAGTTACAACGGCTGTCGGCCTACAACCCACGTTTTTGATCGTTGTCTTGTGAGAAAAGGTGTCCATCTGAGGGAAACAAGATGTCCGTCGCTCCAGGTATGTTATCTCTTGTACATAACGTGGCGCATTCAGCGTGACCACCTTGGTTCTAGCACTACGACTAGTCACAGTGAGTGTACAGGTTATACAGTCGTTAAGAACACTGTATACACAGTCCATTCTCCACCAGAGTAACAACGAGGGTTCAAAAACAGTAACTTTTACCAAAATATTGAGACTGATTTGGCGGGTAGGTTTGGCCACCGTGGAGTTAATTTGTCCAAGGGGGAAATGAAACCCTAACCCACTCCCTGGTCAGTCGAACCATGTCTTTGCCGAATCCTACTATCCTAACCCGCTTAGAAAGGCCTAGTGGAGGCTATACACATTTGACCTAGATAAGTCTAAGTGGTGGTAATTTATTGTAAAGCTTTAAATTGAAATCGTCCTATTTTTATATCAGGAAGACACGTACATGACACCTGTTTCTGTAGATATCTATGGACCATGACGTGTGCTTTCTAACCTGTCACTACTTGGAAGTACATAAATCTTCTTCACCCAAAACGAAACACCCACCATGATTTCCACATCTATCATTGCATGGTGACGAGAAAACATATTGGTTTATAAGGTTGTAGGTTTGTAAGTGTGTTGAAGGGTATATCGGTATGTTCAGATAGCTGCCTACTAGTATAATGTAACGTCTAAAATCATTTCGGTCATCACCAAGACTACTTTTGTATGCATACAAAAACACAACCTAGTACGTCGTTTCAGTGCAAAATCAATTTCGTATAGTTTCAAAAGAATCTAAACATGACATGATAGAATTTTATGGACATATCTAATGATCTATGCCCGCCTAAAGTGAAACAGGTTGTCTTTTGTACGGGGTAGGGAGGGGGAGGGGGGAGGAAGTTGTTTACGCATGAAATATAAGGAGGCTTGTACAGGCTATACAATGAAGGGTGCGGCATTGACATATATGTTTATGGTCAGCCAGAGCTTTATCTATGAAATGAGGTCTTTCTTCTTGTGATTTCATATCAGATTTGTTATCTCGCTATCGTACGACTTTTATTGAAGACGAAATTGTTTGTTTCTGTTTTTTTGTCAGTTTGAGGAAGAACATACAGCCACCCTAGAAGGCTTTACGAGTCCGGCATCTTTGGGGGTTATGATGACCTTTTTTGTCTGATGGCATATCGGTTTTCGGTAATCGGAGGCGGCCCACAAAACACCGAGCACCGAAAACTGATATGCCTTCAGAAAAACAGAAAAAAGGCGATTGTAAGTTACCCTCACCCTCCAAAAAAACAGGAAAAACATGTCACACGTACAGTTTGCCTCGCAAATTTGCCAGACGACAGGTCTTTTTTCAAATATTTGTCCGCTTCCCTGGGCCCTGCTTTGTTGGTCAACTTTGTTGTGACATAAATGCCACAAGTCTACCGTGTCGCCGTTGTTTACCGGTGTCCTAGCGACAGAGATACCTCATTTAATAGCCGGGATCTTCAGTTACAAGGAAAGAGCGAAGACCGTGACAATGTGAGCATGTGTGGGGTACACATGTGGGAAGTGTATACGTGTCGTTGGGCATGAAGCTAAATACTCAAGTTATTTGTCACTAAGTAGTGGAATGAATAGAAAGGTACCGTCCGTCGTGTCATTACGGTGACAATCCATTCTAAATATACCTCTCTTCAATTGTGAATGAGTAGAAAAGCGTACGTGGACTAGTCGTGCGATTTCGCGATTTGGAAACACACCATGGCGAGTGACGAGCTTGTATCTGGGTGATCTGGTGGTCAGATTCTACACCTGGACGTACTGTCTAAGTCAGAAAAATTCCCCAGAGTTCCCGGTTTTAGGAAACGACAACTTTTATCTGTACCGTAAAACGCGTTGGGACATACCAGTCTAGTACTTAAAACGAATTGCATTAAAAAGAAGTTTATTATGTAAGCTTTTTGTGTTTCGTCTTCTTTCAAATCATATTTTCGCAGTCATAAGTCTCATATACATGTATTCATTTCAGAGTCAGTCATTCAGCGGGCTACACGACGAGTAAAGAGATCTTTCCTTCAGTCTTAAGTCTTAAGTTGAATGTTAAGTTCAGTAATCAAATTAAATGCATTATTGATTAAAAACAATGCATGGGAAAGTATATTGTACAGTTTGCACTGTGCGTTTTGTTTTGCAGGATACGCACAGCCCGGAATGCCCATGCAGCAGCAGTCCACCGTTGTGGTAAGAGTTCAAATCTCTGATATTTTATACAGTGTGTACTGTGTTTTGCAGGATATCCACAGCCAGTAATGGCACAGCAGTCTACCGTTGTGGTAAGATTTCAAATCTCTCTCTCTCTGTCTCTCTCTCTCTCCCTGATATGGAAAGTTTCAGATGTTCACCAATATTAATTATCGCATAGTGTATGACTCCTAAATGATTTCATGGTACCATGGTACAGTCATATGTCCTTTTAAAGGTAAATGAGTGAAAATTATCTATTCTTTCATACTCCGTTTCTGTGGATAGTTGCATTGACTGGTATTGTATGTATAGTTGCCGTAGACCATACGAAACTAGCCGTAAGATTGATGTATACTAGTATTAGTGGTAGCAGTAACTGCAACTTGAAAAACATTCGAGTTAAATCAAAATGTTCGTCTGTTTCTATTTTTCTCATCCATTAAAATGACTTGTTACGGAGACAGTCAGAGTTTTTAGTCAGTTTCAAGATACTAGTAGACATAGCACATAGGTGTACAGAATGCGATAGACAACATAACAGCGAGTTTCGCTGCTAACTCTCCTACTTTCGAAGGTTTCGCTAGTTTTGAAGACAATGACAGCCCGCCTACATCGGTACAAAGCAAGAAGAAGAATATATATAAGTAGAAGTTCTGGAGTGAAATGCCTTGTGTAGTTTTTGTCAGTGAAAATGCGTTGTGTTTTTTTCCTTCTCTGTTCTCCACCCAGGTCGGCGGCGCCCCACAGACAATGGTCATTGTCCAGGAGTCCAAGCCGGACAGCCATGTCGGCATGGCCATCTTCACCTGCCTCTGTTGCTTCTGGCCGCTCGGACTGGTGTCCTTGATCTTTGCCTGCATGGTCAGTATGTGACGTTAATACAGACCCATCCTGACTATCAATCACAATTATCCGTTCAACCAATGATAGCATGGCAATTAACGGTTGGACCAATGAGAAAGTAGCGCTGTATGCCCGTCAAATCTTTGCATCTATATATATATATATATATATATATATATATATATATATATATATATATATATCATTTTGCGTTTCTACGTTTTGACAGAAGTGATCGAGGCTATAGAATTGGTCTATTACCTCCGAGTGACAAAAAAGTTACTTTGTTTGTAGCGTTTTTAGCGGTGTTTGTTTATTGTAAACAGCACAACTCGAGAAGCGATGAGTACGAGTGGATTGTTCTGAAGTTTGCAACGTTGTTAGGTTTGGGCCTATCAAATACTAGAACCCCCCCCAGCGGATTTTCTGCAGCATGTAGTTCTGACTGATCATTTTGTTGTCTTCCCTTTGCCAGGTGGATTCCCGTTGGGAGTCAGGGGACAGGGAGGGCGCCAAATCTGCCTCCAGGACCGCCTCCATCCTCTGGAAGATCGCCCTGGGTATCGGCTTGGCAGCGATCATCATCGTGGTCATCATCGTGCCTGTGTACTTCCTGGTCATCTTAACCGGCTGCAGTCCTCTCAATCGGGTAGATTCATCCCGAATTTGGACGACGGGTGACCAGCAAAGGCCAGGCTGACTTCATTATATGGTTGATATCCTCGTCAATTTTCGTCAGTTTAAAAAATGTTTGCGACGACACTGTTTCTTTATGTACTTGAGGTCGAAATGAGAAGGAAACGATCACAGGGCTTTTGCACCACAAAGTCTTTCAAAGTCAAAGAACATGTGAACTGAAATGAATAATGTTGTGTTTGGCATGCCATGCCCTGTATGTTCAGCCATACATATGTTCAGCTTAACCCTCCTTGCCATTTAGATTTTAAAATGAAGACAACTTTTCTTGTCAAACTTTTCTGTTAATTCGCAGGCTCGCATCAGTTTCGGATGTCACCCATATAATAAAATCAGTACGGCCTAACATTAAAACAGTAAAGCAACAACAATAGCAACGGCTCCCTGTACGGTAGATTGTTGAATATGCAGCAAAGTGCGGTTACCTGAAAAAATACCCTTCTACCCTTACCCTTCGCAGATTTTGACATGTTATGCTTGGTAACTGCTCATTGACACCACTAACCAGTTCTATCTTCATAAAAAGAAGAACGCCTTTTTAGATTTGTGTGATGCTACTACTACCACTACTGAAAATGACCGGTTTTGTACACGAATAAGCAGAAATCAGCAATGTTCAATATTCTTGTTACGACTCCATATTGACATACATGTACAGACGGATACATTGGTGAATGGCCGTTTTGTAAAGATGTTTTATGAGTTTTACGCTTATATTTTTATACACATGTTTGTGAATTGTAGAAAATGATTTTGTTTATATGCAACGAGTGTGCTTTGGTATATTAGTTATAAGTATATATACCTTCCGTCGGCTGTATAAAAATGTATCGTCAATATACGTAGCAAAGTACACACAGTGTGAATACATATCACTGGACTGTACAAAAACACTACTAGAAAATACATTGTGGTTATGTTAATTTGACTTATCTTATGGCGTTGTAAAACATCATTCTGAAAAGACAAGAAGGAGAGTTGTTAACAATGTGAGAATGAAAAAATATCACTGTGACATAAATGACTGAGTGTATAACTTCTTGCTCTGCATAAAACATGAAAACAAATAGCTGTTGACTGTCTAGGTTAGCCTGGGTACCATCCTACTTGTATGCCGGGGCTCCCACACTCGCGCTTCACTACTTGTTAGGGAAGCGAGTGTGGGAGCCCCGGCATACAAGTAGGATGGTACCCAGGCTATGAGTGTATAACTTCTTGCTCTGCATAAATCATGAAAACAAATAGCTGTTAGGTTAGCCTGGGTACCATCCTACTTGTATGCCGGGGCTCCCACACTCGCTTCCCTAGGGAAGCGAGTGTGGGAGCCCCGGCATACAAGTAGGATGGTACCCAGGCTATGTCTAGGTGTTCCTTTCTGTCGTATATCCATCGGTAATAAAAGATCTTTGTAAAAATAACAACAAAGGTTGATGATTTTTGTGTCAATTTTTCTCTACTTATCATTACTCGTTTCACGGACATGCAGCAATTCTCAGCTCATTGTCCAGCCGATAATTGCTATTCTCTCATTGGCTGAACTGCTAAATGTGTTTGACAGTCAGGAATTAGAAGAATGTTCAGCATGTAGTAGTGCGCAGTGCATGACGTTCCTGTCATATGAAGCTGAATTTCAATTACAAGTCGCTAGAGGGCCCAAACATCAGAACTTTTTGAAGCCATCTCAGCCTAGTCGCTTTTTCGCTGACAGTCACAGAGAACCTCGAGGCGCGAGAGCCTGAGCATGCCTCCGAGGAAATTCTATCACATTATATCACAATATAATCCATTATTAGTCGCTGAGGGCCGCCAAAACAATTAACAGTTAAACACTGCAGAAATTCGATGACCTTTTAACCATTTAATTCATGCTTGAGTTATCGGTGATAATTTGTAGCTTGGAGCAACGTAACGTACGGTTGGACTTATGATGGCGCCTTGGGCAAAAAGCGTCACCTTCTCTTCTTTACTGACCTCCTTACTTCTACCGGACGACATGGCGATTGTAGACCTGACTGAAAAGACACAGTGTCGCGTTCTTTCTCTAT
>NW_017804598.1:234701-235428 GCF_001625305.1 Branchiostoma belcheri | reverse complement strand
AAGCCCTGATGTAGATGGCCTCTTTAATCCCTCGTGCAAAAAAAGTCCGGTTCTGTGTCCATGATTTTTACTTTGTCCAGTGAGACTGAATGTCCAGGGATTAAAGAGGCCATCTACATCAGGGCTTTACAGCCATCCCTCAACAGAGACGGGGGGCGCCACAGACTTTCTGCAACCTATGATCCACTGCTCACGGAGTCACGTGTGTTATCTGCGTGACGTCACGGAAGCGGTGGATTGCTCATTCCTTGAAAAAGACTGGAGTTGTACAGTCGAAAATTTGGGTGAGTCCAATTTTTGTTGTGTTGGAAATTACAGTTTAAACTTACTTCATAATGACTTCTACCAACACAGATGAACTTTCAAGATAATCCATTATTAGTCGCTGAGGGCCGCCAAAACAATTAACAGTTAAACACTGCAGAAATTCGATGACCTTTTAACCATTTAATTCATGCTTGAGTTATCGGTGATAATTTGTAGCTTGGAGCAACGTAACGTACGGTTGGACTTAAGTTATGATGGCGCCTTGGGCAAAAAGCGTCACCTTCTCTTCTTTTACTGACCTCCTTACTTCTACCGGACGACATGGCGATTGTAGACCTGACTGAAAAAGACACAGTGTCGCGTTCTTTCTCTATGTGCGGGTATGATAACCGGTATGTTTACATCCCAATACTATTCTTAATACCATATTTGTTGACCATTTTTATGTTGTAAATTACAA
>NW_017804598.1:212664-234681 GCF_001625305.1 Branchiostoma belcheri | reverse complement strand
ATCAGAACGGAGAGAGACTCGATGGTAAGACTGCTATCGTCACAGGAGCCAATGCCGGCATTGGCAAGGAGACAGCTCGTGCTTTGGCAGCCAAAGGTATCGCATACATTCGCATATCACTTATATAAAATTTTAATATTGGTTCTGTCAGCTACCAAGGGGGGTCTGCTTGCCCTTTTGCGTAGAGCGTAATCAGCTCTTTTAATTCCACGTAATTCGCAGTGGGACCGCTCAGTAATCTAATGTAAATCGTATTGGGTGCATTCATTAGTGTAAAGTGAAGCCAGCTGCTGCCTTTCTGAATTTAGCGTAAAGCGTTGATATAAATACAGACGGACACACATGCAGGATCATTTGTAAGATAGGACGTCCTTGGTCCGATGTGAGATTCTTCAAAATCGCAGCGCCAGGTTTTCGTTTGTAAAGGGAAAGAGAGTCGAATGCAACAGGTGGTGTTAATAGTTAGTTTCCCGAGCGCCCTATAGCATTATATTAATGCCTTTTTGTTGCACGACATGTATATATTTGCCTACATACTGGCCAAGTAGCCTTTGCTTGCATAGCATTCTAATAGCTAGCTTTCAGACAAGGCGATTTATGAAATGTTTACTAAACAGAACTGGAACCCTTGAGACTAGGGTAACATATGGTGTATATTCATGATACAATTCGGGCACTGGCGCTTGATAACACTTGTAACAACGCTAACTGTCCAACATACGGGGCCAACTGGCCTGGCCAACATCGTGTCTTGTACCCGAAGAGATCTGCTTGAAGATTTCCGAAATCCCAGTTATCATATCGCGTCCGTCTCAGTGGGATATCATTAAAATGCATCTTCTTACCACTTTTATTATTGCTGCTGCCGTACTGTAGGTTAAGTTCATCAAAACTTGTTTACCGTTGTTATTTTCTGACGCATCTATAATACTGACAGCTAACAGTTAATGCTACATAGATCCATTAGAGCCGTTAGCTACGCATGTAAGATATTGACCATGATATCATGGTATAACCTTTTATGTAGAGCGTAATCAGAAGTTTTATCGTACGCAATTTGTAGATAGACCATTTCACTACAATTTACTGTACGGTGTAATCTGTGCGTTCTACCCATAGATATATAGCGTAATAGTGCCTGGATTTAGCTTTTGTATTTCAGCGTAGCCGTTGCTTTTTGTACGTAGACGCCACTCCCCCCTCATTGTCCCCACTTTCTGGCTAGTAACTACGTGTATGAAATATTAACATCTTACTATATAGGTTTGTTTTTTGGCTACTAGCCAAACTAAGCAATCACGACTTACCTATTTTACACGGGCCAACAGGAGCCCGGGTCATCCTAGCGTGCAGGGATACCTCTAAAGCGGAAACTGCTGCAAAAGACATCCGGGAAACTACCGGAAACGGAAATGTAGTCGTGGAGGAGTTGAACTTGGCGTCTCTCGCCTCCGTCCGCAAGTTCGCCGCGAGAATCAAGAAGAGAGAAACGAGCCTAGACGTTCTGATAAACAATGCAGGTTTGAAAGTTTTCATAAAACTATTTGTTTATATTTATTGCTATACCCTTGGTAGCGTAGAACAGGTTTATGTTCTTTTAATTATACACTGCTATATAATAGGCACAAAAAGTGTCCGATACGTACAAGTTGCAGGATCGCATAACTGTCTTAAACTCTCCCTTTTGTAAAATAAACAATGACGCTACGATTTATTTATGGTTCCTCTACCAAAAATACTGTAGAATAGATATACAGCAAACAACTCAAGGTTGTTTATACTTATCAAATGCATGGAATTTCGAAAGTATGTGACACAGTTTAAGCAATAAAGGGACGTCTCTACAATCAGCCACCTGGCTACAGCCATACTGGTCTTCCTTTCATATTCCATGGCATGTTCAACTTCAACTGTTCGCCATCTCAAAATCTTACAACAGATAGACATTTTCTATATAAACATTCATACCTCGTTCCAGCCGTGAGCGCTTGTCCCAAATGGGTGACGGAAGACGGTTTTGAGAGACAGTTCGCCACGAACCACCTGGGTCACTTCCTCCTCACCAACCTGCTGCTGGACCTGCTCAAGAAGTCTGCTCCCAGCCGGGTCGTCATCGTGTCCGCCGTCCTGTACAAGAGAGGGAAGATCGACTTTGACGACATCAATTCCGAGAAGTCGTACAGTCCGCACGGAGCGTACTGTCAGTCCAAGTTAGCGAACGTGCTGTTCATGAGAGAGTTGGCCAGGAGACTGGAAGGTAGGAAAAAGTCAGCATTTTCTTCAATGGATATACATTCAAAACGCTATATTTTTGACAGTATTTTCTCTATGAATATGCGTTCAAAACGCTCTGTTTTAGCGACGTCTCATGACCAGAGGCATTTCATATAAATATTACAAATACGTCATGTAGCAATAATTTTCAAGACGGCTGATAACAACTGTCGAAATCGAAGACTCCAAAGGGCGGAAAACACGTATACAGTATTTCTTACCCTCTCCGATGTTACTAGAATTTCCAACAACTGTTGGGGGGGGGGGCAAAATGTGGGCATTTTTTAGTTGATTCAAAACCAGAATCTTTCTTTTTTTGCAAATCAGAAAAAAATTAAGAGATGAATCCGAAAACCAACAAATTCAATTGGTGTGGCCTTAGCTTTATTTTGAATTTGACGACTGTTAGGTACTGGTGTCACGGCCAACGCCCTGCACCCGGGAGTCGTGGACACTGAGCTGTCCCGTAACTTCTCCACCACGCTGGGCTGGATCATGCTGCTGCTCGGTCCCTTCTTCACGGCCTGGGTCTACCTGTTCGCCAAGACCGCCAAACAGGGCGCGGAGACCAGCGTACACCTGGCCGTGGACAAGGAACTGGAGACCACGTCTGGTGTCTACTTCAGGTGAGGTTGTTTTACGACTTTACGTTTGTTTTACGGTAAAGTAGTTAATACTAGGTCATGCATGTGATTGAATACTTCGTGATAACGATGGCATTGATTTTCGTGGCTTCTCTTACTCCCTATTCTTTAGAATCATTACTTTAAAAAAAGAGACACTCCGTTCACTTTTTTGGTTGTATTTCACACTGCAAAGACCACAAAAAGAGTAAATAGATAAACGTTTGCAGGGGTACAAGACTGCGGCAGACTGGCGACCGTGTATGTTATCTTATTTTCTTCCTTGTACTTTCCCTGTAGTGACTGCAAGCCAAATGAATTAGCTCCTGTCGGTAAGGATGACGCAACGGCCAAGAAACTCTGGCAGATCAGTGAAGAAATGGTCGGGCTTAGCGGCTAACCTACTGGAGGATTGGGATAGTTGATGGACATATACACGTATGATATACATACGTGAGTGGAAAACCAAAGAAACCTGATATAAAATATGTAAGAAAGTGTTGCTACATCAAAAAAAATGTCCGACTCGGTGATATCATGGTCTAATGTCGCTACTCTAGTGGCAGAAACATTAGTGGTCATACAAGCTGTGAATTCTTTCAATAGACCGTTCCTGAATATCTGACAATGTTAGCAGTTCAACCAATGATAGCGTGGCAATTAGCGTTTCGACCAATGGGAGCGGCTGGATGTCTGTCAAAATATTTGCACCGGTAGGTTATGAGGAGGTGGGCGGGGTTGTAGGATCGGTCAACAGCCATTGAAAGATTAATCTATAGCAGACAGATAGGTAGTTGCAACGGTTCACATACACTTTATCACATTATATCCGCGCTATGCACTTCAGGTCGGTCTGTTGTCTAGAAAGTCTAGCCATCTAGCTCCTGAGATGACCGCCGTATTAGAGATGATTACATGTGCATGTAATCATCTCTAATGTTATGTTACGAATCCGATACGTTATGATACAACCTACATCCACATTTTACAAGCCCTTTGAGGCTATATGTCAGTTATCTATTTCCCATGTTTACTTCTTTTTATCGACACTGCCTTTTGTGGACCAATTGTACATGTAACTTTTATATGTAATAAATTTTCCTTGTTATCGAACCGGCGTTCAAACAAAAGTATCAATCTCACCCCAATCGTAGATATATACATGTAGTTATGGTTTATTCAAATCCAAAGCGATTAGATAAGTTACTCGAGACACCCAGGTGATGAAATGCACAAGAAAACATTTACTGGCTCAGGCAACAGGATAGATTCTGAAAACTGTCAATGACTCACGGTGAAAAATATTAGATGCTACTTAAAACATCTGGACAGTTTTCATAACTGTTTTCTTGTGTATCATTGGAGAACTTGTTGACAGAAGAAGAACCGCTTGCTTGATATCTTTATACAAAATTGCTCATGGACATATCAACATTCAAACAGAACAATATCTCCAACCTGCCCATAAGCGCACCAGAGGAAGTCATGAATATAAATATCAAGTAATACCTGCCAAAACAGACTGTTTTAGATTTTCTTTTTTTTTTCCACAAACAATAAAAGAGTGGAATAAGCTGCCGGGACAGTTAGTACAAGCCCAGACAATGGAGGCCTTTAAGGCCGGACTCCTGGCCGCGCAGCCATAGTCCGTCGTAACCCCCCCCTCTCAGTGATACCCCAGTAGGGGTCTTTAGAGAGTAACAAGAAGAAGAAGAAGTTGTTGCAGCAAGTCTTCCAAGTTGTTTGCATAAGTCTACATATGACAGAAAACTTATTTTACTACCAGTCTTACGTAGGGATATAGGTATGGATTCGATACAAACATCCTCAAAGGCGTTCCATAGTCATTATGGTTATATTATGTGTTATTTTCCAAACACTATCTTTTGCTTCAAAAGATTATTTATTCTGATGTGCATCTCTGTGATATTTGCACACCATAGTTAGGACTTACGGTCCACACGCTGAAAGGATGATACGCACACGTACATGAGGTTATTGCAGGTCGTTGTACTATGACCGTTAAAGGTGAGAGGGACAACAAAGATGGCGTCCAATTATTTTGAACTGACTGGTAACATCGTCGACTTCACCCGGGCCCACTGTACCCTGGTGTTGTCTGCTGTCGCCGGAGGTGAGTACTTCTGACATCTTTGGAGATAATGTCTTGAAGAGGACATTCTGTAGACTGACTTGACGTTTCGTGGCGTAATGTTAGCCTTGTATTTGTAGAGCCTTCTACGTGACCGAGCGTTTCCTCGCATATTATAGTTTATACATATTGTTAGTGAAAAAGAAGGTTCCCAATTAAGACTGCACTGTGCACATACACAGTGTAATGCATTTTGCGTGATATGTTAGAATGAAGGACAAAGAGGCGTAAAAAAAGGGGGTTTAGGCATGTATAGAGCATGGTCTGACACGTTTAGTTTACGTCTCGGTGTAGGGCTTTAACTCTGACACTGGGCATGCACAGTAATAACGTGAACTATCTCGATATTAAACATAATTAGTTTCTTCACTGTTTTTATGAAAGTAGACTAGTGTCTTAGAATTATTAGAAATTAGCAATAGTTGAACTTCCATACATGTACAAGTTGCCATAATGATTCCGACTTTTTATCCGCTTCAATTGTCGTGCAATAATAATAATAATAAATAAGCTTCAATATGCTCGGAAACTAGAAATAGAAATGCTTTTGAATTTTTAAGTGCAAACGTATTAGCCGATACAACATTATATGTGTAATGTTGAACCATTAATATTGACGATAAAATTTGCTTTGATTATTTGAGGAATTTAATCTACCGTTTTATTAGTCTGGAGCGGTATGTTTCATTAATACAGAATCGGTATAACTAAGTCATGAGGCCCATCCCACTTAACTGCATTGTTGCGTTTTGCGGCAAGGTCGTCCGTTACCTATAGTTTCGACATCGTATCTTTTCCGCTTTGCTTTGCAATGCAAAAGACAAATGTAGAATAATTTCGCAAAACTGTGAGAGTACATACAGTATTCTGCGCGCAACAATCAAAAACCATTGTGTGCCGTTTGCGTCTTTTTCGTGATTACTTTTGACGCTCATCTTTGCGAGATTTTCATTTTGTTAATTTGTTTGACCTAATCTCAAGTTATTTTTTGCAGGCATTGGCCTGTACTTTCTGAGGAAGTACTGTGCGGGTGGTGTGTGTCGTAGTCCCGCCAGACTGGATGGCAAAACCGTCATCATCACAGGAGCCAACACGGGCATCGGGAAGGAGACAGCACGTG
Source organism: Branchiostoma belcheri (assembly GCF_001625305.1). Classification (NCBI taxonomy): domain Eukaryota; kingdom Metazoa; phylum Chordata; class Leptocardii; order Amphioxiformes; family Branchiostomatidae; genus Branchiostoma; species Branchiostoma belcheri. The sequence continues at coordinate 228,512 of NW_017804598.1, read as the reverse complement.
ATTTGGCCGCTAGAGGTACTCATAATATGCATAATGCGCAGTGTCAAAGGTGACCCCCCCCCTCGAAATGTAAACCCTGAACACCTTTGACATCGTTGTTGTTAATCGTTTGCATGTGCATATGCCATAAAGCACTTCCCCTGTCAATCTCCACACTAGTGTGTGCACTCTACATGACGACAGACGAAAACAATATTTCACACGAAAGAATGACCAACGATAACACCCACTGCTACGTTGTACTCTTCTCTATCATATGGAACTATGCCATGTATTCTTTCAAGTCATTCCTTTCAAAAGTGTACATAACAAGAAAAAAACAAACAATTTTTTTCAGAAGGATGACCAACGATACCGATAATAACAAAAAATTCAACCATGGACCCAATCTCCGAGCAGATGTAAAGATTCGGATCATCTTCAACGTTTTGCGTCTGTTTAACTTTTATGCATGAATCTTACTGATGGCATTGGCAAATTGTAATTAAATGTTCCTTCCTTTCATGAAAAAGGAGCCCGGGTGATCCTGGCCTGCAGAGATCTCACCAAAGCGGAAACTGCAGCATCCGAGATCCGAAAATCTACCGGAAACGGAAATGTCGTCATCGAACAGCTCGACCTGGCCTCCCTCGCCTCGGTCCGAACGTTCGCGACGATCATCAACGAGAGAGAGCCGAAAGTAAACATCCTCATCAACAATGCAGGTGTGTGGACGATTTGACTCCAAGCGCTAAGAACATAAAAAACATACATATTGCTACAAAATATATATGAAAGATAAAGAATTAATTTTGACCCTCTATATCTTCCACGCCGTAAAAACAATGCTCTTACACTACAGGGGACTAATATACATGTAAATGCTCATACAACGTTGGAGTCCATAACTTATGAAAATAGAACTGATGAGCAGATGAAATAAGTATTATACAACAAAATCTATGATCATGACTAGGGCAATGAAGTTTTTAGAGATCCAGGTAATGAGGTCTATACCAAGGTGATAGTTACTCAAGCAGCCGCATACATTTTACTCTACCTTCTGTCAGTGACTGCTCCCTGAAACGTCTGATCGTTTTCAGCAGCTGCGACCGAAAAGGTCTGGCCGTTTTCAAAATCTACCCAGTCGTTCGAATACCTATATCTTAACCTTTTCATATTTTTTTCTTTATACGCAACGTCGTTTTAGGAGTCGCTGCGTGCCCACAATGGAAGACCGAAGACGGTTTTGAGCTGCAGTTCGGCACAAACCACCTGGGTCACTTCCTCCTCACCAACCTGCTGCTGGACAAACTCAAGAACTCCGCGCCCAGCCGGGTCGTCATCGTGTCTGCCCTGGCGCATGTGTGGGGAAAGATCGACTTTGACGACATCAATTCAGAAACGTCGTACAGTCCTATTGGATCGTACTGTCAGTCCAAGTTAGCGAACGTGCTGTTCATGAGAGAGTTGGCCAGGAGACTTGAAGGTAGGGAAAAAGCTAACATTTTAATTTCTCTGCTAGGGTTCAAACGTTATATTTTTTTGTTATGCTTGTCTCGTGGTCAGAGGTTGAAAAAATACTTTTCTAACTTAGCAACATTCTTATACGTTTGAGAACACATGTGTCTCACATCCGATACAAATTCCCAAAAACAACAAACAACAACAAACATACGTTTGAGAACACATGTGTCTCACATCTTGTATGTAAATTCTTAGATACAATAACAAACAGGCATCATCATCATGGTCACCACATGTCAGTAGCTGCATGAACTGACGTGGGCCGTCATTGTTCTCCATTGATAAACAACAGACGTCAGTGTTGCCCTGTTAATCCTTCAGGAACTGGCGTGACGGTCAACGCCCTCCATCCCGGCGTCATGCACACAGAGATAGGTCGACACTTTTTCACCACGTTTGGCTGGGCGGCTCTTCCGATGATTCCCTTTGCTGCCGTCTACTACCTGTTCTGGAAGAGCGTGAAGCAGGGCGCACAGACCACCATACACCTGGCCGTGGACAGGGAACTTGAAACGACGTCAGGGCTGTATTTCAGGTCAGTCATAACTTATACATAACCACCGCCGCCATGTTGGTGATGCGATTGATTCAACATGGCCACCGCCCATCTGCCTTCTTGCCACTTGTTCGTAGTTGGCCGTGTCTAAATGCACAGTTTATACATACATATGTACAATCTACATGTACGAAATACATTTCTATGACGTTTAACAAAAGGTAAGTTAAGGTAAGGAAAGGCTAACAAAAGGAAAGGTAAAGGTGAATTTAATCAACTTCATACCTATGTACGTACGTTATAGTTACATGACCGTAATTAAACTTTTCTAAATTCCTCTCTAATTGTTAATGAAATAAACCCCTTTCCTCAGTCTGAATCTGAATGACATCAACTACGTTAAATTAGATGAACTATGATATCGTACGTTCAAACCGTCATTTGACATCTGACGTCTGTTTCAGTGACTGCCTGCCCTGTGACGTGTCTCCTCTGGCGAAGGACGAGGCGACCGCGAGAAGACTCTGGCGGCTCAGTGAAGAGATGGTGGGGCTGAAGGAGTGACGCAGTCAAAGGTCCCGTTCCACTCTGTGCAGAGCGTAGGGATGGTGCTCATCTCCATTTCTGTAGCCCTTTTCAACACAGTTGTGCAAGCACTACAGCAGGGGGGTTAGCCCACTGGCAGTGTTATGTGTTTGACCTTCCCATACTCTTTCTCATAGATGCATGCTGAATGATAAGCAGAGGACGCAGTATGTACCATTTTCAGGTCTTTCGTAGGATGACCCGGCGCGGCTTGGTTCTGGTTTGTACTCACGACCGGTTAGAAAGCGAGCACTCTACCGGATTGAGCTATTTTACCTTAAAAATAAAATAGATAGTGGAAGATTTATACTAAAACATGTATAAGCATGAAAGTTCATTTGAGTTGGTAGAATACATTATTAGAAACTTTAAACTCTTCTCCTACTCAAAGAATTACGGGGCGGGGACGATATCGACTTCCGACCAACTTTGACAATTACTGACGTTAGTGGACATTTAACTATTGACAGGATCTTCCTGTCACAGTGGGAAAATTGTTCTATTGACAGGATGATAATAGTGCATTTTTCTGTTATTGACAGGATGATCCTGTCAATAGTGCAGGTTTTTCCGCTATTGACAGGATGGTCCTGTCAATAGCCTTAGGCTTAATCTATAGCAGACAGATAGATATTTGCATACATGTATGTACATATAGAGAGTAACATTACTAGTATATCCACCCTATGCTTTACCTGTCGGTTTGTTAACGTCACTATGTCTCAGCACCCTTCCTCAACCAAGTGCCAAGCAAGGCCATCTAGCTTCTGGCTGATCACCGTAAGATGATCACGTGCATTTATTATGAATCCGATACGTTATGATACAACTTACATCCACATTTGATAAGCCCGGCCCTGTGAGACAAAATATCAGTTATCTATTTCCCACGTTTACTGTTATGGACCACATGTATATGAAATAAATTGTCAAAAGATGACTTGATTCTGACGCCCATCCCTCGGATATTTGTACACCATAGTAAAGGACTTTGCAGTCCACACACAGAAATAATTTTCGATACGTTCATCAGGTTATTGCAGATCGTTGCACTATGACCATTAAATGTGAAAGGGACAACAAAGATGGCGTTCAATTATTTTGAACTGACGAATAGCATGGTCGATTTCACCCGGGCCCACTGTGCCCTGATGTTGTCTGCTGTCGCCGGAGGTGAGTTCTTGTGACATCTTTGGAGCACATATATGACATCAAGAGGATATCATATAGACTTGAAGTTTTGTAGCGTTACGTTAATCTTGTATTTGTAGCCATACTGGGTCTGCCTGCCTTGTACGTGACCGAGATTTCCATTGGCCTGGTTACCGAACCGAATCTAGCTGCCGAGTCTCTTTCGACCTCTCCGCAAATATGTAGAAACGTTTACGTATACGCTGGTTGTTGCAGATTGTCGTGTTGTTAATTTGACCTAAAATTGTAAGTTTAAATTGTAGCAATTGTATCAAACCCAGTCGTCCAGGGAGTTTTCGCCGTGGCCTGAGCGCGCCACGCCCGCGTCGAGCGCGTTTGGTATCTCGCCCTGCAGCCAGACATGCTAGAGTAGTGCGGAGCGGCGAAAACTCCCTGGGGATGGATTGTGTTACGGAGGGCTAGTTGTCTAGCGAGCCGACTAGAATGGCCAAGCCCCGCGGTCATCTGGCATCCAGGGTAGGAGTTAATCAACCAGACGTATTAAGTACGCACAAAAGTATATTTGTGTGATTGCTTTGGACTCTCTTTGTTCAAAGATTTTCAATTTGTTTGCCCGATGACGTAGGCGTTGGCCTGTACTTTCTGAGGAAGTACTGTGCGGGTGGTGTGTGTCGTAGTCCCGCCAGACTGGATGGCAAAACCATCATCATCACAGGAGCCAACACGGGCATCGGGAAGGAGACAGCACGTGACCTGGCCGCCAGAGGTACAGCCGATGTCATCAAATAATTTCTTTGACATTGTCGTTAACTTTGACCAAGGTGATGGAAGCTCCTTGCTTTGACACGCCAGGGAGCATAGCTATTCTTCCTTCCCTATTAAACTATGCACTGTGTTTCCTCAAAGTATTTCTTATACAATTTGACGACATGACGACAGAGGAAAACAAATTTTGAGTCAAAAAGATGACCAACGATAACACGATACAACAGAAATTCAATCAGAATGTGTTCAGTCACCCAATCTCCATTTCAAAGAAAAACAAGGATCCGCACCTAAAGTTTAAGCTTCTTTTATAACATTTAGTACTCTTCTATGTAAGCATCTGGCCGTTTGCGTTAAGAAAGGTTTTCAACCTTCCTTAAAAAAAGGAGCCCGGGTGATCCTGGCCTGCAGAGATCTCACCAAAGCGGAAACGGCAGCATCCGTGATTCGAAAATCTACCGGAAACGGAAATGTCGTCATCGAACAGCTCGACCTGGCCTCCCTCGCCTCGGTCCGAACGTTCGCGACGATCATCAACGAGAGAGAGCCAAAAGTAAACATCCTCATCAACAATGCAGGTGTGTGGACGATTTGACTACAATTAAGGGCAGGAACACATATATATACACTATAACGTTGACATAACATATATGAAAAGTGAAGAATTTAACCCCTCACCTACTTCTAAATCATTAAAGCAATGCTCTTGACAACAATGGACTAAATGTTTATGTATATATTTGTACTTGTACTTACTGTTGGAGTCTATAACTTATGAAAATAGTTACCATAGCAGATGAAATATGTATTTTGCAGGCCATGGTCATGACTATAAAATGACTGTTAGACATCCAATGTGGTACCAAAATTAACGTAACAGTTACTCAGGCAACTGCATAAATTTTAGTCTACGTTTTTTTTTCAGTGACTGCTACCTGAAACGTCTGACCGTTTTCAAAATCTGTGCATTTGCTTGAGTAACTGTTTTCCTCGGTAAAGCCAGTAAAGCCATGGTTACTTATTATATTTTGATCTTTACGTTAATTCGAATTCGTTTTAGGAGTCGGTGCGACCCCAAAGTGGGTAACAGAAGACGGTTTTGTTCTGCAGTTCGGCACGAACCACCTGGGTCACTTCCTCCTCACCAACCTGCTGCTGGACAAACTCAAGAACTCCGCGCCCAGCCGGGTCGTCATCGTGTCTAGCGTGATGCACGAGTGGGGAAAGATTGATTTTGATGATATCAGTTACGAGAAGTCGTACAGTCCTATTGGATCGTACTGTCAGTCCAAGTTAGCGAATGTGCTGTTCATGAGAGAGTTGGCCAGGAGACTGAAAGGTAGGAAAAACATAATTTTCTTTTTAAAATTAAACGGTCAGATATTTTTTCGATGCATCAGAGGTGGAAGGTTTATTAAAGTATTTCAATCTTTCTGATTATATTTTGTAACCATTGCATAGTTTTAACATCATTATATGTGTGTTAGCAACATTGTTCAAGAACGTTTGCAAATATATTATTTTCTTACATCTTGAAAATCTGGAAATAAAAAAAATGAACAACAACACACAGGCATCATAATCATGTTCAACGCATGTCAGTAACTGCATGAACTGAGGTGTGCCACCATTGTGCTCCACTGATAAACAATAGACGTCAATATCGCCCTGTTAATCCTTCAGGAACTGGTGTGACGGTCAACGCGCTCCATCCTGGCTGGACACGCACGGAGTTAGCTCGGCACTTGGCCACCACATTCGGCTGGGCATCTCTGCCGATGGTTCCAGTTGCTGCCATCTTTTGTTACATGTTTTGGAAGAACGCGAAACAGGGCGCACAAACCACCATACACCTGGTCGTGGACAAGGAACTTGAAACGACGTCAGGGATGTATTTCAGGTCAGTCTTTACCTTATGCGTCACAACTTATAAATAACCATAACTACCGCCGCCATGTTGGTGATGTGATTGATCCAAGATGGCCACCGCGCTTCTGCTTTCTCACCGCTTCTACATGAATATCTGTAGTAGTGCGCTATATCTGAATATACTGTTTATACATACAGTAGACACGTATCCTATTCTTTTCTTTAAATGTTAACAAATAAAAGGGTAGGTAAAGGTAAATTTGGTAAACTTCATGCCGTTGTACTTGCATTGATATGCATTATAGTCCGTTCATAAACACCATTCAGCGTATTTCAAACAGTTCAATATGGTTCTATTCACTCGCTGTTTTGCAGTTCCTACTTCTGAGTTAGATCGACTACTCTACCATGAATTAGATCAAATATGACATCGTACGTTTAAATCGTCATTTGACATCTGACCTCTGTTTCAGTGACTGCCTGCCCTGTGACGTGTCTCCTCTTGCGAAGGACGAGGCGACCGCGAGAAGACTCTGGCGGCTCAGTGAAGAGATGGTGGGGCTGACGGAGTGACGCAGTCAAAGGACCCGTTCTGCCGTTCCACTCTGTGCAGAGGGGTGCCCATCTCCGTTTCTGTAGCCCTTTGGCCACACAGTTGTGCAAGCACTACAGCAGGGGGCTATCCCACCGGCAGTGTGTTTGACTTTCCCACACTCTTTCTAGTAGATGCTGAGTGCTAAGCACTACCCAATTGAGCTATAGCTATTGCACCGGAAACAGTCACCTTACACCTTAAAATATATAGTGGATGATTCATACAACAACATAAGCATGAAAGTTCATTTGAGCCGGTAGAACACATTATGAGAATCTTTAAACTGTTCTCCAACTCAAAGAATTACTTACGGGGGACGAAATCGACTTCCGATCAAATTTGACCCATTATTGACGTCACACATGAATGAAACCATAGGAATCGGGTTAGAAAGCTATGCGTTATAATTTCTCTGTAGTGACTACAAGCCAAATAAAGCTTCTGTCGGTAAGGATGACGCAACGGCCAAGAAACTCTGGTAGATCAGTGAAGAAATGGTAGGGCTCAGCGGCTAACCTACCGGAGGATTGAGACAGTTGATGAACATGCATAAGTGAGTGAAAACCAAGAAAGTTGATATAAATTATGGAAACTTAAGAAAGTGTTGCTACATACATAAAAACCTGTTTAAAAAAACAGTTTCAAAATCTTGTCAATTACATGTGTATCAACTGTTGTTGCAGCAGGTTTTCCAAATTGATCACATAAGTCTACATATTCTTTTCAAACACTTACTTCAAATATGACTTTATTCTGAGGCCCATCCCTCGGATATTGAAAATTTCTTTGGGTCAGTATCTTTTGTCGTCCGCACGGTCGTTAACCCTTGGACTATTGACCCCAGCGTTTTTACAACAGAACAAGATGGCGGAATCTGGTACTGGTGGGATGGAAGCACAACAGTCATGTATCGTCACAGTTACAGGGATTCTTGTGGGAGGTAAGATGTTAATTCTTTAAAATTTTAAATGATGATGCATAATATATCATTCTAAGCCATAACAGCGTTGCCCCTCTAACGTTATATAACCCCGTCACTGCAGTAAGATCAATCGATCACACATATCATAATTTATAGGGGTCATTCCATATTTGGCCACACCAAGTAAATTTTATGGATGACGTCCGCGCGCGCATTGATTTTGGCCTGTTCCTAGAAAAAACCCAAGAAATTCCGCTTCCTGTAACTATGACCAAAGAGTCACGTCAGTGCCGCAAATCGTCAGATTGACGTGAAGCCCGTAACGCGAAAACAGGACAGGACGACAACTGCTGTTCCACCTGATTTATTGCTGTTTTGATGATGAATAAAAGACTTCTGGCTTGTTACACTGTGTAACCTCATTCAATTTGTGTCCTAACATTTGTCGTCTCTTAGTAAATTTCTAATCTAGGCATCTTGTTTTTAGGGCCCTTCTTGTTTTTTTCTTGCCCTCTCGCATTAGATTTAGGGTCTCCAAAGGACGTCATCCATAAAATTTACTTGGTGTGGCCTTTTCAGAATTTTAGCTGAGTCATTCCTGGCGCACACGCATAGACAGGAACAGAAATCCATGAGGAGGGTTTATACTTGTTACGGGTATGCTGGTTCTACATGTATGTCACGGTCCTAAAGAAAATGATTGTTCTCTATTTAACATCATTAAGTACAGTAACGGAAGAGGTATGTACAGAACTTTTGCAAGCCAGGATTTGATAGAACCTCTTTTCATTGTTAAAAATAATTCTAGGCGTGTCCAGTGATGGCCACATACCCGAAAGGGCCAGTGTGCTACGCCGGATTTAATCGCGAGCATACAGGTTCAGTTCACAAATGCAAATACCAAAAGCAAACATCTGGCTGGGCAGCTTACAAACAACGCATTCACCACAGTAACAGGTCAGTCATTGAATATGCTACAACATTACCCGTTAAAAAAACACTCGTGTCAGAACTGTAATGAGATAGATACTTCTGCATTGATCTACAGTAGTAGCCGGAGTGGTGCTTGTGAGGAAGTACTTCGGCGGAGGTGTGTGCCGCAGTAACGCACGGCTGGACGGGAAGACAGTCGTCATCACCGGGGCGAACACAGGCATCGGCAAGGAGACGGCGAGGGACATCGCCAGGAGAGGTAGGGTGAATACAAAATAGTACGTAATGAATTGCAGTCTGTCATTTACGTTTCCCACTATACAAGTCCTTAATGAAAGCTCTAGCTATTCAGTTATCTATTTTTTTGTTGAGATAAGTATTTCCATCCAAACACGTGCTAAGAACCTTTACCTGTGTTAACAAATCGTGTTTTTACTAGTAAGAGAATCAATACAACCTCTTACTGGTGAAAAAATGAGTTAACACCCCAACCAGACCACACATTTTGTTTGGTTGCAGTGAAGAAATATATATGAAAATTGATATGCATATGCATATTTGTTGTTTTCTGTTAAAAAAAGGTGCCCGAGTGATCCTTGCCTGTAGGGACCTGACCAAAGCTGAGGCTACTGCTGCAGAGATTCGCAGGGACACCGGAAACGGAAATGTCGTCATGGAGAAGTTAGACCTGGCCTCGATGAAGTCTGTTCGAGAGTTCGCACTCAAGGTCAACGCCACAGAGTCTCGACTGGACATTCTCATCAACAACGCTGGTTAGTACTCAACGGTTAGGAGAGAGGGACATAATTCGAAAATAAAGGTTAGAGTTGAATAAAGTTGTTCTATCTGTATTTAACCCACCATAATGCATTGACAATATTTTTGTCAACCCTACATTGACAGGAATCATGACTTGCCCACAATGGAAGACCGAAGACGGTTTTGAGATGCAGTTCGGCACGAACCACCTGGGTCACTTCCTCCTCACCAACCTGCTGCTGGACAAACTCAAGAACTCCGCTCCCAGCCGGGTCGTGACGGTGTCCTCCAACGCTCACATGCGGGGCGGGAAAATCCACTTTGATGACATCAACTTGGAGAAGACGTACACCCCATACAGTGCCTATGGACAGAGCAAGCTGGCCAATATACTGTTTACTACGGAGCTGGATCGACGGTTGAAAGGTGAGAATAAACCAACTTGAGCTTTATTCCACAACATTTGTAACAGATATGATGTACAAGTTGGTGAACAGTACTATATATCAACACTATTCTATTTATAGTGAACAAGCATTAAATACTAAAGTAATTGTACAATAATTGGAATGCACAGGAGGCGTTGTGAGACGTTGCGAGTGTTTTCGTTCACGGTCCGTATCAAAGAAACAATAGTTGACGTCCCTGCATTTTTCTGATTCTTTTTTGAGCTGTAGGCACCTAAAAGTAGTTATCTGAGACGGCCAAAAGATATTGAAATGTCCAAAAACGTTTTACTGTTATGCACATAGGGACACCGAGATGGCGACCTGTACACAGCGATGGATTTCAGATGCATTTTAACTCAACTTTTGCCTTGTCCATAACAGGAACTGGAGTGACGGCCTACAGTCTCCACCCAGGCGTCATTGCCACCGAACTAGCACGCCATATGGATGTGTCATTTGGCCTGGGGTTCACTCTTCTGAAACCTGTCCTTCGGGCCTTTATGCTCCTGTTTGGGAAGAGGCCCCAACAGGGCGCCCAAACCACCATCCACTGTGCGGTGTCAGAGGGTCTGGAAGAGTTTTCTGGACAATACTTTGCGTGAGTGCCGATGTCCAATTTAGTTCTTTCATCTTGTCTAGTGATATAAGATTCAGAAAGAAGCCAACAAATGCCATCCCAATTTCCTGCATTGGCAGACAAGAAGACTACTCTCGTCTTAACACCACAGAACCCACACATTACAGAACAAGTAGGTTCTTTCGTTTTCCAATGTCTCGAAAAAAGTAGTCAAACCCAAGAACAAGTTATATTCTAGAGCTATCTTTTAGAGTAGAATTGTCACATTTTGTATGAATTTTGTATGCCAGTGCACTTGGCCTTGGACAAGAATGTGCAATTAACTTTCCTTTCTTATTAATAACAACTGGAAATTACAGAAACTGATTATGTTTCATTCTGTTTCTGTAGGGACTGCGCTCCGAAAAAGCCCAGCAAGGAGGCACAAGATGACCAAACTGCGAGGAGGCTCTGGGAGCTTAGCGAAGAAATGGTCGGACTGAAGTGAAATGCGATAGGTTTTGCCTACAGGTCAACTCTGATATATCCATATCTCTGGCAAAATATCAATCTCCTCGTGAATCTACAATAGATTTCAGCCCATACTCAACAAAACTGTGACGAGTTGTCAATAGTCATGTATATAAGACAATATGCATAAACATTCCCATGCGTAAAATGATATCACTCAAAACAAGGTTCTATTATAAAAGAGGTGGATTTAACTAATTTGATTAGCATTAAGCAGGCGTTCCTTTGATTTCTTATGCATTCTTACTTCACGATAATAAAAAAGGTAAAACCCAAGATTATATATGATTCCATGATGGGCCTTCGTTGAAGTCATCAGTATAAGTTTGAAAAGTTTTCACGGGCCGCTGGTCCTGAACACAATGACAACAATAATCACAACGATTCACGTGTCGTCATGCCAAGACTCCATATGTTAGCTACTGAGCACAGGAGACGCGTGATACCTGTGTCCAAGTCGATATAGTCTGCCTATAACCTCTTAATTTTAAACTTATCATAATGGCACACATTACAAGATGTAACGTTAGAGAAGTTAATTAAAACTTCGAGTGGTACTCGCTTATTCAATTTGCCGGTGCCTTGCTGCCTCCAATACTGACTGTGGACTACACTTTTATATATATATATGATATTGATACCTATCTCATACTAGCCACCCACTTTTGTATTAGATTAGCCTTATGAAAATGTAGTTGACATGTACTTACTTAAGTTAGTAGATGCCATAGTTTGTACACTGTACAATTGTTGCACAATAAAGTTATGAAGTGTTGACCGAATGGACGTTAACCTCTGGAATGCAGTACTCTGTTTTGGCTGCCAGTGTTACTCAATCTAGCGGAACAAGATGGCGGCGAGTGGAGGTATGATGGAAACACTGCAGGCGAACTCTGCTGTTGTTATCGGAGTAGTTCTGGGAGGTAAGATCATCGGACGGTGCAAACAGTTGATATTACATTAGTATTTTGTATTTTTGATCTATTCCTTTTCGGTGCTGTTGCCTTATAACAGCTACCCTAACACACAGATGGCGGTATTGGATTTTACATGGGGGGCCCCATGCAAGGTTTTCGCTGGTGGTTCGCTTTGATTAGATGAAACTTCGCTAACCCTCATAGCTTAAAGTTTGTAAAGCGATGGAATGTTTAAAGAACGTTTTCACCATTGTTGATGAACAAATAAAACTCGCATTCCGACATGGAAGACGTCTACGTTTGATTAGACCAGGTAACCGTTGAAATTGGTGACTAATAGACTGGTAATATTTTATAGGTGCTTTTCTTGTGGTACTACGTGTTTAGATTTTTTAATACGTAGTACGTGTAAACCGCGATATAATCTATGCCATCTATGTTTTGTTTCGTGTCAGCAATGTTATAACCCCATGTCGAAAACACCGGCATTATCACACAACGTACAGAGGTAAAAGAAAAACAAGGAATCAGCAATGCACCTGGAAGCACCTGGACCAGTTAGTCTAGTATGCAAATGACGGTGAAAGGTCATTCCTCCTGGTTGACCTATATTCCCTTCCCTCAGCGCATCAATGTGCATTTGGTTCGTACAGAATAAGAGCACACTGTCATCAATTCGCATGCCTAAAGGAAAAGAAAATTAAAAGAAAATTATAAGCATGAATTGTGAATCTGCATGGACTATCGAATTGAATTTACAATTCAATACTGAACACTAGTGGGACTTTTTTTGCATTAAACTCGGCCTGCCAATATAAAGAAATATTAGATATTAAAATACATGAATATTTCCAATTTTATATAGTATATTTGTGAGGAAGACTTTTTGTTGCAATTTTTTTTCATTCGTACAAGTACAATCCATGATGATGAGTGGCCAATGAAATAGACTTTACACATGATAAGTTGCTCCACGGGGAAACTGACCTATCCTGCATCTATCTACTCTGCAGTAGCCGGAGTGGTGCTTGTGAGGAAGTACTTCGGCGGAGGTGTGTGCCGCAGTAACGCACGGCTGGACGGGAAGACAGTCGTCATCACCGGGGCGAACACAGGCATCGGCAAGGAGACGGCGAGGGACATCGCCAGGAGGGGTAGGGCGTATGGATTATACTAAATAGTACCTTTCTATTGACAGAAAACAATTGATTCAGCCTAAATAGTTGTAAAAGAACACTGCTTCAAGACCGGAATGGCCATTAATTCAATCATTTGAAAAAAAAAGAACACTGCTGTATTACCCCTTTAAGGTATCATGTCCAGTCAAGCTTAATGATCTCACATTTTATGACCGCATCATTACTAGTATCAAATAACTGAACAGTATTATTACTCCGTGAAGGAGGTCAGGACCTCCGGACGGAGTGTTGTAATCGGCTGATTTTTCATGTTCGCAGTCAAAACACTGGGTTCTCTTTGTGTAATCGGCACGCAATTTTATACGCCGTCTGCGGGCATGCCCGTGTTGATGCACGAATGTGTATTTTTGCCGTTGCTGCTTTCGCGGTCAATGTAATATCGCAGACGCACCCCTACAATTACGAGGCGAATTGGAATGGTCCAGAAAAACGCGTTGTTTGGAATAGCAGTGGGGTTCAAAAAAGTTCATGCAGATACGGGGTGGTTTTTATAAGTGGTTCCAGATGTTTTTGCCCATGGTTAAGAGATGCCAAGTTTTTTGGAAGATGTTCGCAGCCAAAACGCATTCTTCCGTACGTCGCATTTCTGTGTAATTTCCCATGTGGTGTTGCATTATGTCCGGGATGATGCACGTCTTTTTATTTTTACCGTAGCTGTTTTTGATATTGGAGTAAATGCTTATTTTCGAAACATCCCCATTTCTTTGAAATGGTTTCGTCCGTTTATGCAACTGTTACTGCGCTAATGACGACCAGTCGCGCTGTCCTGATACACCGCGACTGTGCGAGTGTTCCCTGTAGACAGTCCCGGGAGTCATTTTTTTTGCACATTCCAGGAGCCAAACCAAAATACGTTCATGAACCGAGTCCAAAAAACCGAAACGTGAAAATCGGATGATCGGACCTGATGTACATTTCTCTTTCTATAGATTGTACACACAATACACACATCTTTAGATAATCTGGCCATGGCAGGTTAAAAAAAAAGTAACCCTGAATCATACTAGATTAGCGTAAATGCATGTTAATGCGTTCAAAACAAGAAAAAAATTGTTTCCGGGTATTAATCTCTTGAATCACGGCGCTGAATATTGACGCAAAAATATTTCGGGCATCGCGCGCCCTTCCCGCGTCACGTGTAGGCATCTCGCATCTCTGATTGGTTGTTGCGTCTTAAGATGACTGAGCCGACGCGCGTTTTAACAATTTTTCTTTGTTCGATTTATCACACTTCACAGAGAATTGTCGCCAATGGCTACTTCTTTTTGTTGCAATATATAATACTTCACGGAGAATTGTCGCCTATGGCTTCTTGTTTTTTCTGCAGATGTTTTTCTTTCCATTTTGAAGCACATACGTTCTTCATTATAATTTTAGTAAGATATTACTAATGTCTAGTAATTGTATAGTTTAATTAAGATATTACTGTAATTTCTCCTGGTTAGGTGTACTTAGCTTCTAACAGCATAAACGTACAATAAAGGTTTTTCATTCATTATTAAAAAAAAACTGTGTCCAAGATCTACCCCATTAAACGATATTTTAAAGATTGGAAATAAGTGAAAGAACTTGTCTGAGGTCTTTTAGGCATTCTCATCTTAGTTTTCTACGGACGGAGGGAGCTATGTTATCTACTCCTAATAGGCAGGTGCAGTGCACGTACCTTTAAAGTTACTTTCATGACTAAGCAATCAATAGTGAGTTTACTTCTTCTCAATACAAAAGGTGCCCGAGTGATCCTTGCCTGTAGGGACCTGGCCAAAGCTGAGTCTGCTGCTGAAGCGATTCGTAAGGACACCGGAAACGGAAATGTCGTCGTAGAGAAGCTGGACCTGGCCTCGCTGAAGTCCGTCCGGGAGTTCGCAGCCAAGGCCAACGGCACGGAGTCTCGACTGGACATTCTCATCAACAATGCTGGTTAGTTTTGAGTGGTTGGATACAGTATCATAACATGGCGTATGGGGAGTCTGGGCCTCACAAGCAATTGTGCAATCACTACAGCGGGCATGCTCTGAAATTTGGGTGTAAGAGAACAGTCGTCAACCTCAATTATATATATCGGTGCTAGGTTCTACAACAATGTAATGTAGCCATAGATGGTTTTCTTTATTACAATACACATGATCATACATGAATAGTCCATACATGAATAGTCCTGCAGAAATATTTCAAGACTGGGGATCTGAGATTTGAGCCAAAAGCTCATATCATGTTTATTTTCATGTGACGTGTTTGTCTTTTGTACAATACTTCAGGAATCATGACTTGCCCACAATGGAAGACCGAAGACGGTTTTGAGATGCAGTTCGGCACGAACCACCTGGGTCACTTCCTCCTCACCAACCTGCTGCTGGACAAACTCAAGAACTCCGCTCCCAGCCGGGTCGTCAATGTCGCCTCTTCGGCGCACTATGGAGGGCACATCCACTTTGATGACATCAACCTGGAGAAGAGTTACGGACCAATCAAGGCCTACTGTCAGAGCAAGCTGGCCAACGTGCTGTTTACCAAAGAACTGGATCGAAGAATGAAAGGTTCGTACGATCATTGTGGCTAATATTTGATAGATTGAACCGTTCCTTTCCGCACTCTGCCTCATCTTCTCATGTCTGAA
>NW_017804598.1:192176-211319 GCF_001625305.1 Branchiostoma belcheri | reverse complement strand
TTTTAGGTGGTAGATAGGTCTTGGGGTAGGGAAGATGTGACATAAGTTTGGGCCCCCTAGCGGCTTGTTCTGGAACTGCAGGAGCATTTGTTGAAAATTTTTCGAAGGATGATAACTAAGGAACCGGGTGACGGATTGTCATGATTTTTGGTATGTAGGTAGCTGAAGTGATGCTTGACATAATCAAATGATAATTATGCAAATCAGGAGCTAATTTGCATAATTAATGAGGAAATTCTAAGACTCTGCATTGTTCGATAATAGGACTATGAAACACTTGTTAAATGTAATTGAGAATGAAAAAAAAAATCTGAAGATATAGATTATGTAAATGAAGACCTAATTTGCATAATTAATGGAAAATCTTTATAATTTTATAGTTGTAACTGCTGGGAATTTCATACTTGCCACATTTGGAAGTTAAGTGAAGGCGAACATCAATAAACATAATTTATTCAAATCATGACCTCATTTGCATAATTTATGAGGAAGTGCTATAATAGCCTTTTTGTTAAGATAAGACTGTCATTGGGTGGAGAATATGATCAACTGATATAACCCATGCAAATGAGGATCTTATTTGCAAAATCAATTATTAAAATTGTATAATTCTTCAACCGCAAGGGTTAACATCATTTGGCGAAGGTATGAGAACTCTTGTATTTCTTTATACGTAAACTGTTTTTCTTCTTCCCTGTTAGTTAAGGTCAATGCGGGAGCGTATAGAGCGTTCTTATGTCTTACGTTTTATGCCGCAAACAGTTACTCCATGATTTGATTTGATTTATTGAAATTGCAACAGTGCAGTACACGTGGGGCACAGGCAGCTCGGCTGTTGCTGGTGTTGTGTCCCACACATAGATTCTGAAACAAATACAGGATACAATACTCATTTTCACTTAAATGACGAAAGTCGTATAAAATGCCTTTGCCAACAAGGGCACAACATCGGTGGCATGTCAGGACTCGATCCCAGGACCACTTGGTTCCGAGTCGAGCACTCTGCCATAGAAGGAAACAAATACTTCTTTTTGCTCTACTCTGTTTCGTCTTCTTGTCCTCCAAACAAATAAGGTCAATGACCTGGACTAGACGGCTGTCCCCATGGTAACTGCTGCTGTATAGCACACAGCCATGGTGTGGTATTGTATTCAATTATGTAGCAGGGCAGAGTTGGAGGGGCTGCTCACTATATACATGTATATAAATCTGTTTGAAAGAATATGTAAGAAGAACAGAGCAGTGCTTTTAGGCAAGACCATGTGAAGGTAAACATTATGAATTTGCGTTGCAAATGTTACCAGTTTCTATTTCTATATCGAATTATTATTGAATTTGCTTATTCTTGGGCTGAGCAGGTAAAGGAGTGACGACCTACTCGCTCCACCCGGGCGGCATTCACACGGAACTACAGCGTCATCTGGACGCCTCGTACGGCTGGCTGTTCTACCTCCTCAAACCTGTGTTCTTCGCTGGGTTGGTTCTGTTTGGGAAGACTCCTCGGCAGGGCGCACAGACTACCATTCACTGTGCAGTATCAGAAGGTCTGGAGACCTCCTCTGGGCTGTATTTCACGTAAGTACAAGTTTTAGCAAGATCCTAATACTATTTTCAGGGCGAACTACTGTGATATTATATCTCTTTTACTGTGCTAAAAAAATGACATGGATGTATATGGAACATCATTGTTCACAAATGCCCAATGATGTTTGGATATGACATAAATGAAACCACTCTACTATTGAGAGCTAACCACTTCTTTACTTCTTCGCTGTATATATTTCAGGGACTGCGCTCCGAAAGAACCCATTCCAGAAGCCAAGGATGAAGCAGTTGCCAAGAAACTCTGGGAGCTGAGCGAGGAAATGGTCGGACTGAAGTAAAGATGTTGCTTTTCCTAAAAACTCATAAAGGAAGGTTCTATTCATCGGGAGATTCTTGCAAGACGTATGCATCGTCGGAAAGTAACACTAATCAACGTATGTAATGACATTGGCTATAAAGGTTATTAAAATTGGTGGTGCATTGCGTGATAAGATAATTTACGTAATACATACATATGGATATAATGTATTATTATATGGGTTGACCATACAGTATTCCAATATTGTTACAGATCTGGTCTGGTGTTACGATTAGCATTTTTCTAACATTTCGGTATTTTCTAATTACCAGATCTGATGGAGAACAATGGACGCTAAACAAGTAAAGAAATTAAACGTTGAATCTTAGCCACAGACACGTGTTTGAAAATCTGACCACTATTTCATTTCCAAATACGTGTACAAATGCTAAATGCTTGACACAAGTGATAGTGTGTATTAACAAAGATAATCATTTCGGTGAGGTAGTTGGTTGTATGTTCTTTTTCTTTCTTCGATGTTTGCCAATCAGATAAAATAGTGTTTATTTAGTCTTTGGTTACCATTCTCCACAAGACGGAGTAGGGTCATACTATGCATAGACGTACCTATGCTGACAGTCAGGCTACTGACATCTGGTCTTTCTAATTATTATTAGTACCGGCCTTTCTAAATCTGGTGGTAAATCGCAGACTACCTAAGGATCTAGCAGCTTCTATGCTCCCTTCCCGCTCCAAAAAAAAAGCTGTATAGACAAGTAAACTTACTTGGAAACTGCATAGACAAATTAACTTACTAGCTACTGCGAGTTCGTCTGGCGTCCCAGTTACATTATTGATGTAATTTGTCTGCACAACGTTGTCATAAAGGACGCACTAGTCCCAGTTTTTGTGATATTAATGGCCGGTGACTTGTTGGTACATCTTTATTTTTTCCACCTGAAAAGTTTGCTAATATTTCGTTCAAACCCCGATTTTAAGCGCAAATGAACTAACAAACAGAGGAAGCCTTGATGCCATTTCTGTTATCAAACCGGAGTTAATGATTAGTCTGTAAAACAACAGACTCATTCAGCTGTAATTTCCAGTCTGCTGTAGCCGGAAAACCCTTTCGTGTCCGGCCTTTTGCCCGAGGGTCGGAACAGGAAGCACTCAGGTACGACCAGCCATGCACGAAACAACAGTCACAAGTTACCTAGCCAGACCGATCCTGTATGATGATTGGTCAGAAGCTGAGAGGTCTAGCCAATCAGAAAACTTGCCGTCCTGGCCAATTTGCATAAACAATATTATAAAAAGAGTAAACGGTGGCTGCTAACTGCGCGTTGAGCACGGAATCGTTTTCAAGCAAGTCCTCTACTGATTCATCAAAGAGGTAGATTTATCAAAGACTAGAAAACTATCAAGCTTGTGTTGACTGACATACAACGAGTGCAAGAAAAACGGACGGCGGCACACCAAACAACTTCAGGCAGGTTAGTGCAGAGTTAGTGTTTGAATGTTCTTCATGTAGCATGGTGTCCGAAGCTGTGGATACAATCAGTACAGAACTGCGCATTGCTCTGTTCTGTTCTGTTCTGTTCTGTTGAAACTAGTTGGGAAATGGAAGACGTTTTGGTGAGATTTTCCTTGTTCAGTGACGTTTTCACGTCCCATGTCATGACATGAGTTCCAGAGTCCAGCGTTTCTGTTGATTAGATCTGCCCTGTTGTGAAAGAATGCCTCCGTGACTTGGTGTTTTCCTACCTTACAATACAAAAAATTCTATTTTCACAATATAGTTATCATTGTCACGATGACTTTATTCCTTAAGTTATCGTTTTTATTGGATGAATAAAGGAATGGATGAAAGACATTCATTGCGCATTTATGCTATCACAAACTAAAGTCATGAAGATGTACAATAACAACTAGAAAGGCCGACATTTGCTTGAGAGCAAATGCAGCAGATGGCTTCACCACATCCCCCATACCGAAAATGGATCTATCCTACGATGGCTGCCAATAGTCTACACCCCCATGCAGCAATGGAACCTTCCAATGCCGGAAATAGCCAAAAAGCCCTATTTTACATAACTTTAAAGTGGTGTATGTCAAAATCGAGAATGACATTCTTTGGACATGTGTCCAAGGTATCCCCATACCAAATTTCAGGTCATTCGGATTTAATATTAGGGCACAGGAGCCAAAAATGTACATTTTTGGTCCGAAAATAGCAAAAAAGCCCTATTTTACACAATTATAAAGTGGTGTATGTCAAAAGCTTGAATGACTTTTTGCAGACATATGTCCAAGGTATCCCCATACCAAATTTCAGGTCATTTGGTTTTAGTATCTGGGAACCAGATCTCAAAATGTATATTTTTTGCCTGAAAATGGCCAAAAAACCCAAATAAAACAATTTTTCAAAAAAATGAAAAAAACGCGTCAGGGTATTTGCCCACTCTACCTTCATGCCAAATTTCGTGTTATTTGGCCAGAAAATGGCAGAGATGAATCCATTTAAAGAAATGGCAGGAGGAGAAGGAGGAGAAGGAGAAGAAGAAACATGAGGGAACACAATATGTCTTCACCACTTTGTGGTGAAGCCATAATGATGTTGATGAGTGAAGTCTGGTATCTTTACATCTACAGTATTCTGGTATGTACAGGTTCAGCTTTTTCTCACTTCTTAGGACAGTTGTAAGTGTAAGAGCAAACGGAGCTTACTATACATGGTCATAACTTCCTATCTAACGCAACGGTTATCATGTACTCTCTAAGCAGAGGTTTGGATTTTTGCTTATTTTGGCATGTTTTAGGTTTTTTATCGGGCTTTCTTTTTTTCGAAGTGGTATCATTTTACGCTTTTATAGTGCATTGGTGCTTGCGACTGCCGGCAGAGGTTGGGTTGGCGTAAAAAAAATACCAGAGCAAAAAGAAAGTCCAATAAAAAAGCCTAAAACACGCCAGAAATAAGCTAAAACTAAATCCTCTACATGGAGAGTGGTTATTATGGCGATGGTAATTATGACGGAACAACTCATTTGTACCCACTGCTACACTGCAGGCCTGCGTATTACGTATACAGGCTGAGCTGACAATCGGATCGTCCTACCTGACCAACACGGCGCAAATTTCACATCGTCCTGTCAAGACGAACAGAAGAACGAGGCAAGGTCAGTGTCAAGCCTCAGCATTTCACCAGTATAGAGCTACTGAGACACGACATCTAATGGCATTCTGTCGGGAAACTCATTCTTGGAAAAGACTATCCGCTATGTTGTTCTTCCTCACCTTCTTATCTGCTTGCACGGCTGTAGACGTGTACAGTTCCTGCCCCCGCCAGTGTAGGGAAGTAGGCTGGAATGAGGCTTTTGGTGTTTCAACCGAGCTCGCGGGGTCTGGGGCTTACCCGGTTATCATACAGACCTGGATAGTATGCACGGATCTAAATGGAACTGTCTCCACCTCTTCTCTAACATTGCCATGCAGTCCAAAGGTCACAGACTCGGCAAAGTTAGACACAGTGGCAGTGAAGAGATACCCTATCAGACTTCTATCGGCAAGACTATTTACACACCCTGCAAAAGTTGCGACTCTGGCCCTATTGGAATGTGAAATCACAGATATTGAAGAGAATACAATGGCTGGTCTTGGTCAACTGAGGACGTTAGCCTTAGACTTTAACGGGCTGTCATATATTACACACAGCTACTTCTCGGCCCTTCATTTTGTCAATGTGCTGACCTTGTCCAATAATGAAATAGAACAGATGGATCCAGGGAGCTTCATCAGCATGAAATTTCTTTTTTTCTTGAATTTACGATATAACCTGCTGCGGGTTGTAAAGCCTGATTGGTTTCTTGGTCTGAATAGCTTGACAGTCCTTTATTTGAAAGATAACAGGATTGAGGTCATTCCACTGCGAGCATTTCGGCACCTACCGAAGCTGATAGATCTGCATCTAGGTGGCAATAAGCTAACTTCTCTGGGCGGAGACTGGTCCTGGCATCTGGCTGTCAGCAACCGAATTCGCGACCAAGGGTACCCCTTTATGTTTAGAAGACAGGACGTATCTGTTAGGCTACCCGGCGGTCTCCTTTGTATCACTCATGACCCTCTGAGCGATGTGAAAGAACAAACTTTGGGGTGGTCCTTTGATTCAATAGAACAACCCTTTCGGTGGATCTTTCAAAAAATTCACAAAAACACCTGCATCGATATCCGGGATATCGAAAATCCCTTGCCTAAAAGCATCACAACTCAGGCACCTTTTGTAGCCATCATAAAACGCTCACTCTCAGATATGATCTCCAATGATACAAATGACCAGTGCAGAAAAGTATGGGAGCATAGCAGCGACTTATCTGTATCTTTACTTGGCGGTCTGAGTCTCCGCCTGGCTTTCCTGAGAGCTGAAAACACAGAAACACTAACTGCCATTGTATTGAGCCCGACAACAAACACCACAACGGGTAGCACAGCCACGGGGAGAAACCACCTCAACAACATCACCGACACAAGCGTCAAGAATATCACCTGTGTTGTAGTTACCAAAGACAAGGTTAGTCAGACGGTGTTCAGTGTCCATCAGTTACAGCAGAGGCAAAACGACACCGACACAGATTTTCACAGTGGATCGATATTCCATCCGAATCCTGCAGCAAAGAACGAGTCTCTAGTAGTAGCATCGACCTCTTGTCCGCAGGCTAGCACTATGTACACAAAGGCTGCCCAAGGAAAACCAGTTCGTCCAACCCGAACGCTCATCATCATCTTGACTCTTCCAATATTAGGAGGTCTGGTTGTGGTAATCGTTGTGTTTCTCTTGAAAAGAAGGTCAATGTTAAACAAGCAGCATATTCGAGCCATCAGGCGGCGTGGTGCTGTGTCTGGGCGGGCGAGGTCGGCCTCTCTCCCCACCATCTCCCGCCCCAGCCACGCCGTTCTGTACCGCAAAGCCTCTTGCAGATCCCTGCCTGTCGCCCTGCATTCTATCGAGCCCACGTACTACGAGATCTCTGATGACGCTGTCTTGGCTACTCGACCTCTTCCTGTCCTCCCACACACGAACTGGGAAATCCCGGACGTCGAGCCGACGTCTTGCAACACTTCGGAAGACGAAGACGACGATGGGCCATTGCGATTTTATGCTGCTGCCGCAGATATGACGCTCGTGGGGAACGGAGAAGGTTGCAGCACCTACCACGGCAGCAAACCGAAAACTGTACATTATCACAGGTCCGCACAACGTACAGCCATTTATGAAAATCCTGAGGTCCAACGTGTTACCTTTCATAGAAATGCGGAAAATCCCTACCGTCACCAAGTCACTAGAGCTTGCGGAGCAAGAAGAACTTCTTCTGTCCCCATCTACGAAGGTCGAACCATGGGTAGAACATACATGAATGTAGGACAGGCAAAAGGGACGTCATCAGTAATTCATCACAGAGCAGCGAGGACAACTGCCGGGTACGAGGCGCCACCAGCGTCTCTATGGACGGAGAACAGGGATTATCAGACCGTTCTAAACGACGTGGCGCCATGGACATCACCGCCAAACACCTACTGGCCGTGGGAGATCTCCAATGGGCAGTTGAACAGATCGCGCCCAGTGCCTCTGGTCTTCCCCTTACCCAACACGTACTGGCCATGGGAAGAAACTTCATGTAGCGGCAACCGAGGTCCAAAGCGGCGGGCGTCACTCCCCACCTACCCCGAGACAACACAGACTGAAGTATCCTTAAACACCACACCATGTGTGCCACCTAACACCTACTGGCCATGGGAAATTACAGGTGAAAGTAGCTGTATCGATATCACACAACGACGGGCGTCCCTTCCCACTCTCAGCAATACCTACATATACTGTGAGACAACACAAACTGAAGTATCCCCTGAAGCCCACACAACCAAACACCTACTGGCCCATCGGGAGATCTCAAAGAATGAGCGTGTTAACTCACAGCTTGCTGCTCCCAACCTACCAAACACCTACTGGCCATGGGAGGTGAGTGGAACACGTCGGCGGGCGTCCCTCCCATACTTAGTAATGTCTACCGTGAGACAACACAAACCGAAGTACTAACACTTAATCCTACACAACTAAATACCTACTGGTCACGGGAGATCTCAAGCAATTAACAGGTTAATACACTGCGTCGTCTAGCGCCTGCTGCTCCCAACCTACCAAACAGCCTCGCCCACCACCGTCAAACGTAGCTATTGAACGGGTACTGCACAGGCATGTGGCGACTTTCTCATTAGCTGAATCGCTAATTGCCATTCTCTTATTGGTTAGTACGGGCATGTGGTGGCTTTCCCATTGGCTGAATCGCTAATTGCCACCCTCTCATTGGTTGAACTGTTAATTGTGAATGAACAGTCAGGATACGAGTGACAAAACCCTACTGACTCTAGTAAAACGAAGTGGTCAGCGGGCTTTAGCAGAATAAAACATTATAAACCAACCATACGTGAAGAGAAGGAATCTGCCGTAACTACTGTACACGCGTAAAATATTGGGAGAGAAGAGGGGTGGGGGTGGGGGTAGTGTCCAAAGCACCTGTACGGTTCTAGAGTTGTAATATGTGTAAAAAATTAGCACGCAGGCAATGCAAGGGAGGTATAAGGTAAGGGCCCTAATTAAACAACATGTATATACGGTAATAATATGCCATTAGAGCCACTAGTACTATTACTTTATGATTTTATTTACAGAGAACAGGAAATGAACATTGTCGATGTTAGCAGTTTTAGTGACAGTAATGCTCATAGTTTCACAATGTTGTAATTGATTAGTTACGTACAACATGCGAAGTGTAAGGAGCTAAAAACCAATTGGTAAGGATCGATGTTATTGTGTGCTATAGTAATCATTACGTTATATTCATAATCAAGTTATAATGATGTACATTGTTTATCATTTCTACACATTCTTTACTGCAGGTGAAGTAGGAGATTGGAAAATCTTAGAGAAATTGTACGTAACGCTATATATGTACATATGTGTACGTGTTTATTATATAAATTAAGTGGTCATAATATGTCTCTCATAACAGATATATTGCCGAGAAAACCGATGATGATGTTGGAAGATAAAAGAAAAGGAATATGGATATCGACAAGACAGGATAGGGTCAAACAATATATCTCTTTTTCGATTAATGGGATTTTCAATATTCTGTGTGTCTTGTAGAGACGGGAGAGGAACAAAGTGTCAACGGCTTTGAGACGATTTCGTCTTGCAATTGGGTACCGCTGGCAAATATCCATTTGTCATTACCTATAGCCTGAAGGATTTTGAATATATTAACTGTCTGGCGAAATGTGAAAAACCGATATACCATGCATTGCAGATGCATGTGTTGTGTTTATTGAAGACAGCAAACTACTTTTCAGTTCGTATTAAATGGAGAACAATAGTAGGTTCTGTACTTGGATAAGTTAACAATAAACTAGAAAGGCCAATATTTGCTTTGGAGCAAATACAGCGATGGGTTCACCACATTTTACGACATGGCAGGGAAAGAATGAGAAACACAAGGGAAAACAATGATTTACATTGATATAAATATAATATGAAGTAACATACAACTAAAACAACAGTTGGATAGCTATTCCCTACTTTATTGGTTAGGATTTTTAATTGCATAATGCAAACTGTTGATTTTCAAAATAAATAAAAAAACGTTCATATGCCCCGCATTCCAATGCTGGAGCAGAAAAGCTTGAAATACCTACCAAAACACTTGAATAAAGACATACTATCAGTATGGAAATGCTCTGTGCAGGTGTTAATCAAGTTAAATCCCAACAGCCAATCAGCAAGAAATGCTCTGTGCAGGTGGAAATGCTCTGTGCAGGTGTTAATCAAGTTAAATCCCAACAGCCAATCAGCAAGAAGTATAGAGGAAAGCTGCATGCCTATTGGTTGATGCCCTGCATTCCATTGTGATGACTCATGCCCAGACGTGGTAAACACGGCACACTAACACAGTAATACATTTGCTATAACACAGCCAAAAAACTCAAATAAAACCATTCTAAAAGCCTGTATCACAAAAATTTAAAAAACGCCTAGGGGTATTTGCCCACTGTACCTCCATACCAAATTTCAGGACCTCGGGCCCTAAAATGAAGAAGCTGAATCCATTTAAAAAATGGCAGGAGAAGAAGGAGGAGAAGGAGGAGAAGAAACATCAGAAAAAGCAATATGGGTTCACCACCACTTCGTGGTGTGGTGAACCCATAAATAGTTGTGATTTGACCATTCTGACCAAGTCTGATTTTGTGACTGTGTGATTGGGTCTGGAGTGACATACATGTACGAATGTGTGATGAATAACAGTGTTAACTTCAAAATGTAAAGATTACATGGTTGATACATTTGATTTTGGAATTGATTTGGCTTTGCTTTTATGGCAATTGCGTCATAATTTTCAGAATTAACATCAACTTGCTTGGTGGTTCACTATGACATGGAGAAATTACAGCATTTTCTCATACGTAATAATAATACACCGTGGTTTGCACGAATTATATATTATAATTGTCATTGGAGCCTAATATTTTTGTACATCATACAATGATTGTTCTGCTTTCATCTCATGTTTTATATTCAAATATTTCGAGTAAAGTCCATAATTTCAAATCAGGTTTGACTTAATTATATCCGACCCCAATGCAGTGACGCACGTCTCTTACGGTGGCATCTTACCAGCATAGATACAAAACAAAAAGAGTACGGCAAACAAAAGATACCTTCGTTTGCAAAATTAAAGGGATGTGAAAGAACACACGTATACGAAAGACCATAGCCTAGGTGGCCAGCCAAGCTCTTCCGGATGCGAGCTTTGTCATGAAGGCGGTGGCGACACACAAGTAGGTTATCTCACAGTGCCGCCCCGCGACGCGTCATCATCACTGCAGTATGCAGCTCCGCGGAGCTGATTCGATGAGACCTCATTCGTCTCCAGGCCGCGGCACGAGACGAGCTGTGCGGTTTGACGCTGAGAACTCGGAGGAAAGGAGCGAGGTTTTGGCTTTGGGACGTCTAAATATCTTCCAACTTGACTTCAAATCCCCCGTGTTAGCTGCTGTACCCAAGATAAATCTCAGGTATGTAGAAAGAGTTATAGCATTCGAATTTAACAAGAATTTTGATGAGAAAGAAGAAGTCCCGTAGCCATGCATGGTGATTTTTACGTGTGACTTCTCATAAGTTGTGAGCCTCTCGAGTAAGTCTGTGTTTGATCAAGGTTTTAGACCTCCTTGGTTTGATTATGTCCCACACTGTGTATTTTGAACACCATTCAATATAACATTTACCGTCTGGTTGTCCTAGTTATGATTTATAAATTGTTGTTGTTGTTGTCTCTAGTATACGTGGTAATCCGCTCACATTCGTCGGATGTTGGTCACATGTGCTTTACAGCTGCTTTCTCGTGTGCATTTCCAATATGTGCTCAAAGATGGATTTGGTTCTATATCCTATATCAGAAGAAGAAAACGTGGTACTGGTAGTCGTAAATAGAGGGCTTTGTCCAACAAATAGGATAGGATAGATGTCAGATGAAAAGGGTCGCTTGGAGGTGACTAGCACATCGCTTCTGTTGTAAATTTGCCGACGAACTAAAGCAAAGAATGTCATGAGTAAAATGACATTTGTAACTCTTGAACTTGATCAGTATCGCAAAGACAATGAAATGTAGATGATGTATAAAATGTTGACCAGACAAAAGTTTGAGTGTCCGGTATACCGGAACACCCCTTCTTCGCCTTGCACCCAAAATTTCCCGCCCTCACATCTGGTTTCTGTTATGGCCTAGCTGTTGCTGTTGGTGTGAAAATGTGAAGGGGAGGTTCACTAACTGGTGTACTAGTTGTAGCTTTGGTTAGAACGTTTTCTGGACGAAATTCAAATAGAGATGTACAAACTATGCAATGTAGAGTAGCTACTGAGCCCTCTACTAGTGATGAAACTGCTACACCACAGGTCAGGAGCAAAATTTGTTTGGGAAGTTTGATCAATTGTTACCAGAAAAGAAACACTATAATTTAAACTCCACATTGCGTATTATAATAATAAAATGGTGGGGATTTCATACTTGGACATTTTGAAGTTGAGAGTGAACATTGTTGTTAATTGTTATATAAAACTTGTGCAAATCAGCTGTCTATAGCACAGTTTTTATTTGGGTGGGTAATATGATCATGATTTATCTAAATGAGGATTCTATTTGCATAATCATTGAAATGCATTTATTATTCAGGACAAACTATTTTTTTTTGTTATGTCATACCCTGGTGTCTACAAAGATTATTGTGCCGTGTAAGTGAATTGAACTGTACTATACCATCTTTGGCAGCAAATGACAAAGTTTGCAGCTGATATGAGAAACAGATTTGATGACGACAAGAAAAAACCTTACATGCCATACCACAGCTTTAAGGTGACTTTGAGTTTTCAATTTTCATCCTTGGTTATTTTAGAAATGCAGGAACTTGAGCATTCAGTACTTTGTTGGTTATGCAGGAACCCTCACATCTGGCTTCCATTATCAAAGCAACAAACATAAAACTCAGGAGGCTAAATATGTCTGACAGTATATCTACAATTATGAATTTGTTTTCTGAGAGGTCTTTTTTTAATATTAATACAGGGTTGCAGCTATCAATACCATGGCAACAAATATTGAAGAGTTTGTGGATGTTGAAAGAAGATCTGGAGGGGGATTCAGCAGCATTAGGAGGACAAAATCCAACAGGTGCGAGGAGTGCAGCAGGCAGTTCAGTAACCTGGGCGCTCTGAAGCGTCACATGCGGATTCACACTGGGGAGAAGCCCTACAAGTGTGAGGAGTGCAACAAACAGTTCCGTAGGCTGGCTCATCTAAGGGGTCACATGCGGACTCACACTGGGGAGAAACCCTACAAATGTGAGGAGTGCAGCAGGCAGTTCACTGTGCTAAGTGGCCTTAAGACTCATATGCGGACTCACACTGGGGAGAAACCCTACAAATGTGAGGAGTGCAACAAGCAGTTCAGTCATTCACAAAGCCTGAAGATACACAAACGGACTCACACAGGTGAGAAACCCTACAGGTGTGAGAAGTGCAACAGGCAGTTCAGAGACCCGGGTAGTCTGAAGTCTCACATGCTGACTCATACAGGGGACAAACCCTACAAGTGTGAGGCGTGCAGCAAGCAGTTCAGTGCACTGTGTAATCTGAAGACTCACATGCAGACTCACACAGGGAAGAAACCCTACAGATGTGAGGAGTGCAGCAGGCAGTTCAGACAAATGGTTCACCTGAAGACACATATGCGCACTCACACAGGTGAGAAACCCTACACGTGTGAGGAGTGCAGCAAGCAGTTCAAACAAAGCTGTCACCTAAAGACTCACATGCGGACTCACACCGGGGAGAAACCCTACACGTGTGAGGAGTGCAGCAAGCAGTTCATTACACTGAGTAATCTGAAGATTCACATGCGAACTCACTCTGGGGACAAACCTTACAAGTGTGAGGAGTGCAGCAGGCAGTTTACTGTACTGAGTAATCTTAAGATTCACATGCGGACTCACACAGGTAATAAACCCTACAGGTGTGAGGAGTGCAGCAGGAGCTTTACTGTAAAATGTAGTCTGAAGACTCACATGCGGACTCACAATTCTACAGTTGTCAGGCGTGCAAGAGGCAGTTCAGTAAGCGGGCCCATTTAAAGGCACACATACACTCACATAGGCAAGAAACCAAAGCAGTTTGAGGAGTTCAACAGGCAGTTCAATAAGCTGGGTTAACAGAAGATAGGGTGCAGACCCACATGGAAGAAAGGTCATTAGGATGTGTTCAACTACAAGGCCCATTCCCAGTAGAAGTGTAGTCTGTAGTGGAAGGAGAAATTTACATAAAATACCAGTCTTCAAGCTCATACAAAAAGTTGGACCATCAGCTACTGGTTGGCTCCTTTGAAAAGTTATCATAGTGTCTTAGGTTATTTCCAGTAAACCAGGCTTATTTTGCTGATGAATATCAATGAGATGAGTGCAAGATAAGAGAGGTAACATTGTTGACAATATTTATAGCTTAAAAAAGATATAGATTGTAGAGTTGTTCTGTAACAAATTATACATGATATATTGTTCGTTCACTAACTAATACATGATAAGTTATACCTATATTTACATCACTTCGAGTTCTGATATTTTTCATGCACTATAACATTTATGCACGGTAGAGCTTACTAAAAATAGTATAAAGTATATGTTGTCACAAAATGTAGCTAGACTAATGACGTTGTTATCTTACCATTTACATGCACTGGTCAGTTGATGTCTTTCAGTGATTCATAGAATTTGAGGTACTTCTAGAGAGTTAGATTTGATTAATGAAGTCACTGTAGGAAGAGTTTTGTATTAATTATTATTTTTTTGTTAGCATACATTTAGTCTTGCTATTTCTGTTGAAAATAAAGTAACCTATGTTAGGAAGTGAAGAAGTCGGTTTGTTTAAGTTAAAGAACCCATAACTGATTTTAATTTCCTCACTGTAGTTGCAAACAAGCACTCTACTAACAAAGATAAGGTATTTATGCCATCTGTTTACAGGCCATTAGGGGTGGGTACCTGTTCGGCTCTTTCAGGTCCAGGTCCAGAGGATCAGGTCCAGGTCCGGACCTGTACCTGTACCTGATTCTGGATACCGGAGTATCAGTACCAAATAATTTTTGCTAAATGATCATTGCTAAATGCTCAATGTATAAGTAACCACTACAAAATTTTTTTTATTTATTTTTTTAATTTTTTTAAAATTTACAATTTTTTTAAAATTTATTTTTATCTTATTTTATCCCATTTTAATTTTATTTTATCCGTTCTATACATTATCAAGCTTCTCCTCTACTCCTATGGCTACTAACACCTCAGAACAGAATATATTAATATATTAAACTTTCCAACCAATCACATCGCAGGATTTCAATGTGCATTCGCCCCCTCTAGCGGTTTGGGCCATATTGCAGGTTTAAGGAATCCAAGATGGCCGCCGCTCGGCTCAGTTTAGAGCCGATTCCCGAACTTTTCTTGTATTTTCCTTGGTATTTTACGCGATTCAAGCAAAGAAACAAATTGACCACAAGAACAAAAGAGTAATACAGCCTTGGGAACATAATGGTCCGTTTTGTTTGGTACTAATTTCTCATTTCGAGTGAAAATTTATGTGCTGCACAGTGTGACCATGCCATGTGGTGTAAAATCAGTGATTTTTCGGCTTGATCCGAAGCAAACGCAGCCTGTTAAGTTCTCTTTTATGATTTCTAGATGACTATCGGTAATGAAAATATGGAGAATATTGTTGCAAAAGGAGAGATACGGAAACTAAGGTAAATTTCTTTTATTTTGATGCTGGATTTTCATTTTCCTGGCTGGCTTCTTGTATCTAGTGATCATCAGTAACTACAAGTTTAGATTTTTGTTCCGGTCCAAAAAAACCGGTCCACTGACGTTTCGGTTTTTCGGACCGGACCGATAAAATTTTTACGGTCCGAACCGGTCCACCTGGACCGGTACCCACCCCTACAGGCCATTGATAACTTAAATGACTAATGATGTTATTTATTGGAAACGTTTCAAGGATTGCAAATTGCAGAGATAGGATTTCAGAGTAGATCAATTGTACTCAAATCTGTTCCTGCAATATGCACCACATTGATCATAAAGTTGTTATTGCATGTGTATTGACATCTTTTTGCATAACTGACATAAAGGTGGGCTATAAAAGCTAAAGAGTAAACCTTTATGGTTATTAGGCACTTTTTAAAGGTTTCATTCATGTCCCCATTAGGACATCAAAGCAACAGCGATGTTTAACTTCTTTTGAAGGGAACTCGGCAAGTTCACTGGTCCTAAAGGCTGTGCTCTTGTTCGTAGACCGAGAGTAAGTTGTGACAATAAGAACAACATAAAAATACAAATATTAGACGCCTTTAAGCAGCCGTTCTCTCATTGGTCGAACCAAGCTAATTGCTATGCTTTCATTGGCTAAACTGCTAATTGCTTTGTACGGTGACTACTAGTATTGATATCTCCTGTACTGAACCTAGCTATGGCTACACAATGTTTACATATTTCAGTGAGCAACGTTGCCTCATATGGACATTCGTGTCAACCAAACGTCTTTGCTGGTGACGTAGCAGTGATCTGTGAAACAGAGTGAATAATTTCATGGAGGGGTTAGGCAGCCGATTCTTTTGATTGTTTTAACTTCTCCAAATTACTTTAAATTACTCAAATTGATTCAACATGCTGGGAATGGAACTTTGGCCCTGTGTTTTTAAAAAGATAAAAAGTTACAATGGGCAAGTGAAAGCAACAAAATGTAAAGATGGAAAACCATCAATTTATTTTTTAAGTTTCAAGCAGAACTGTTCAAATAAGATATTGAACTCAAATAAACTTTGACAAATTTGATGCAAGGAGCTGTACAAATGTATACGATGCACATGCTTTTCAAATGCAGGCCAAGCTTCTCGGGTATTTGAAAATCAAAAGAATAAACAGAAACTGAAGTAACAGCTGGGATACTACATGGCCGAGGATTCTTGACAAAACGAGTGGAACGTTTACTAGAAACATAATAGTTTTTTTAGCAGCCCCTGGCATCAAAGTGCAAGTTATCAAAGTCAGGCCGGTACATCTGGGTCAGATTCATAACGGACCTTCTTGGTGACAAAACGTTATTGGATTGATTGTTGAATAATGCTGGCAGATAAACTTTGGTTCAAACCCCGCATATGCAGCAGGTACATTTTACAACTGAAGTATAGTACGGGCATCAGTCCTCTGGTCCAAATACTTGAGGCGCCTCTTTCAGAGCCACGCGGACCAGTTCCTCCCAGTACCAGCGCTTGATGTAGCTCGCACGTTCCTTCTCCTCTTGTACAGCCTTGGTGAGGGTCTTCTGGATGTCTTGCAGCTCCATTAAACTGAGTCCTTGTGTGTCCGGTAACTCGTAAGATGTGCGATCGGGCACGGCAGCGGCAATGTTCTTAAGAACTGGGTACAGGAGAACTTTCGGGGCGGTGTTGGCGAGTTTGGCCCGAAGGGATTCAGCATGAGCGAGAAGCGTTTCCGCATAGTCTCTCTCAAAGTTGAGCTCTGCCCACAGCTTGTCGACTGACGACATCACCTCTTCATACTGTGGGTCTTCTGCGTCCTTGTGTTTTGGCGATGGGGTAGGTGTTGTAAGAGACGATCCTCCTCCTTGAGTAGACGTTGTCGTCTGACTGCATGTATCCGTGCCAATATTGTCGGGTGCTTCCGTCTCTTTTCCATTGACAACTGAAGGTTTGCACTCTGGGACATTGCCTTCTCCGGCAGCGGGACGTTTGTCTGGGTTTGAGGCTGGGAGGCCGAACGCCGAGCTTGTCGAAGACTCTGTGCTGACGTCTGCGGCGTCGCCGGCAGCGGAGGGCGGTGAGCTGTCCTTGCCGCTGTCGGCCGATGGTGCGCCCGGCTCTGTTTCCTGGGTAACACCGATCTTCCCATTCTCCGGTTCTGGTTTCTCTGGCAGCTCTGTCTTGACTTTCGCCTCAGAAGTCTTGCCTGGTGTAAACAGGATATACACACATTCTATAAAGCTGTTTTTGCAAAAGTGTCTATTCTTCAGCGTTTTGTCTGCAACGGGATTTACGAGAAAAAAAGGCAATGATTTGTTCCATACTTTTGTCCATGTTTATACAAAAATAAAATGCACTGATTTACCAATTTACTATAGGTACTTCTTCGTCTGTAGTGGTTTGATAAATAATGACTTTAGATATCAATCCTATAAAATAAAATCAGTGCCTCCTCTTACCTTGACCCTTTGGTAGCTCACTCTCGATCTCCCTCTCCTGATTGTCGGCAGCACCGGACACGTGAAGGAGCGTGACGTCCGTGTGACGAGAGGAACGGTGCGCGTCGTTTGGCGGGACGTCCATGTCTTCGTCGGCACCAAACCTGTCCGCTGTGTCTGAAATGGAGGCCTTGTCTGGAGTTGAGACTGTGCCCGAAGTGGAGGCTGCGTCTAAAGTTGGGATTGTGTCTGAAATTGAGACTGTGTCTGACTCTGAAGAGTCTTGTTTGACGTCTGCGATGTCGCCGGTGACGGATGGCGGACTGCTGTCCGCAGCGCTGTTGTCTGGGTGTGTGACTGGTTCTTTTTCCAGGGAAACTGCCTCCGCCTTAATCTGGCGATTCTGCAGCTCCGACAGAGTCTCACTGATGCCTCAACGGTCTCTTCAGAAGGCTTAGTCACTGAGACTGAATAAAATAATACAACGCTGTGTGTAAACAAGTGTCATTTTAACCAGACTTTTCCACACAGACTTCTATGCCTTCACTTTCTTTTCTCTCAATGATTTCATTTTCATGCATCATGTATCCTGCCCCTATGGTAAGAGTAAAGCTTGCCGATCTCTATCCTATCAAGAGAGGTACCTTATACGGCCATTAAGATGTATCGCATACAATTCATTCTACAAAGAGACAGAAACAGACGTTTCTTACCTTGGTTCTGTGTAGGCTGACTTTTCCCCTTCGTGCCTTCGAGAGTAACGGACGCCTGTAAGAACACTTCCTCTTTCCTCCGCCCGCCTTTGTTGGGTCGGTCCATGATGTACCACCACTTCTGCGGTAAACCGTCCACTGACTCTATTGCGGCTGCAACATCTATGGAGACCTCACCGACTGTGGTGTCCTTGCAGCGCTTCGCCTTACGGAGTTTCAGAACAAGTTGGTCTGTTGGCGACCCGACAAACTCCGTAGAATACTCCCAGATCAGTGCATCCGACTTTTTCTTAGCGGTCTGCACCTTGTTCTTGCCATGACGTATTGTGACTAGGTACTTGCCCTGACTCTGGCGCCCAACTTTGCCCTCGTGGACAGTTACGTTGAGTTTTATCCCGCCACTCTGGCTCTTACTGCTAGGCCTGAGCAATGACAGCACGTGTACCACTGAAAGGAACGCTGACGCCGTCCTGTCGAGAAAACCCATCTTTTTCGGGAAATTCACCTTGACAAAACGCGGAGCTCGAGAGATACGTGCATATCCTCGGTGAACAGTGGCGTTGTGTTTGGTTGCTGTGCTACAGCGTGAATGCTGTTCTGGAACACACGTGACAATCACCAGAGATCCATGGAACATGATTATTCCTAGTGACCCGGAAAGACGTCGTTCGACGTCGCTTGTGAGTAATAAAGTCGTTTCAAAATTGTTCTATCATTGTAACGCAAGGGATTGTCTTTTGGCTACTATC
>NW_017804598.1:173481-188439 GCF_001625305.1 Branchiostoma belcheri | reverse complement strand
GTTGTAGCCAGAAGAGTAGCCTGGTTGCCAGACCGATAGCACACAAGACAGAAAGTATCTCAGTGAGCATATTTTGTACATCTGTCCAGTGTGCTATGGGTTTGGCACCCAGGTTACCAGAAGAGCCGATATTTGCCCATACAAAACAGTACCAAAGGTAGCAAAGGTAGCAAAGGTCAACATCACAGTTTTCTATAAATAGTGGTAACACGTACAAATGTGAAGGACGATACCGTTTGGCCTAGTCCTATGCTTTTTTTCGCTGTACTCGTTTACACAAAGAACACGACAGACCGAATAAAGATGAGACTACTGGTGGTCTCTGGTCGTTTTAAGCCAGGATCAGTAGGTGGCACTATAAGGTAATCAACATGGTTAACGTTATATTTGAGTTAGTTACCATTCCGATGGTTATTACGGCGCATCAGGAACAGGTCTGGTCTGCTGGAGAAGTGCTCGGCCTTCCTGACCAGGGCCTCCCTGATAGCGTCCATCCCGCTGACCACCACGGCGTCCTGTAGACCCATCTTCACACTGAAGACGTCCCCGTACGTCCCACGCCAGGCCGTCAGCTGCAGGTGGGCGTTCCGGGCCAGACTGGGGAGGTTGCCGAGCACGGGCCATCCCGGCGGACCCGGGGGGTAGCCCGCTGGTTTACGGACTCGGAATATGACGAATAAAAGAAACGTCAGAACACCAACCAGCACTGCTGTGATGTTGTGGCCTGTCAGTAATGGTTCAAACATTGTTGTCTGTTAAACAAGCGCCAGCCTTCTCCCGGATAGCGCATGGATGAAATACATGTAGTATAAGGACGTCAATGGGGCGTACTTCAGCGACCCAGAAGGGACATTGGACTTTAATTCCAAAGTCAAAGTTACATGGTTGTCGTCAGTCGACGCAAGCGCAGTGTAAGCTTAAACCATTTCGAATGATTTCAGCACGTAATCTATTCTATACTAATCTATACACAGATTCTATACTTGCTTTAATGTCGCTACCATACCTCCGTTTTTGGAACACTTTGTGTAGTCGGGCTATATTGATTTGATTATATGTATGACATCCTCTGGGCACCGCAAAACTGATGCGAGCGGGCGAAAAAAGTTGGACAAAAATTTGTAGGGAATGTTGAGCGAATTCGTCAACTACTAGCTAGAAGATGAAACTGTTCTCTTGAGTGAGTCGAAAATCATTTGTTTGACAATTACTAAGGCCCTGTTTATATGAAGTCAGTGAAGGCGCTTTACATGTGGTTTACCCCGAAGCCGGTTTCAAGTGGCTCCATCTGAACGCTCCAAATCACATTGAAAGCGCATCGATCCCAAACCACTTCTAGAGGTGGTTTCGAATCGGTTTTCCCGAATCGCGATTTGCGCCTGAACGCAATGTGATTTCAATGTGACTTCACCAGGTCATGGATTACGGGGTGATATTTCTTTATTTATATGCAATACCTAATTTGACGTGGCAGCAACTTAAAGAGCAGTAATGGTCAAATAATGTGTCCGTTCTAGGGCGAGCTTCACCGCCTCTGGCGGGACCACGTCGGCATTCGTCCAAGATACGCTGGGAGGGGGGCACCAGCAAGTAGGTCGTTGACCTCTGACTTTAATAACAAGCTACCTTGCGTGTTTTCACCAAACAACAATGAATGCAGTTTCGGAGAATCGTGATCGGGCACTGTTTGAAAGGAATGTATGGCACGTGGACCAGATGTGAGAAATGCGAGTTACCCGAATCGCGGTTTGAGTGGTTCCATATGAACAAGGATAAAGATAAGAAGAATGATGAGCAAAACAACTAAATTTGTAAGCCAAACTTATAATAAGATCATCAGAAGTCTGCCTGGCTTGCATAAGTTGTGCTTTTCTATTGGCCTGTTGTTAATCTACTTGTCAAATTCAAATTTTGCTGGTGATTACAACGTACACGTGGCGCCTGCGCGCGCTCCAAGATGGCGAGGAGTGTGTAAGTTAGGGAAACCACTGGAAAATTCAGCTCAGGAAGACGTACCACGTCCGCTTTGGAAGGTAGGTTGTACTTAATTAGCATTGTCTTTGATACTCTCGGGAGCATTGTAGCTAAATCTCATTGAAGTAAAGAGGAGAAAAAACACAGAATTTCGAAAACAAGTTTCAATGCTCTGTCGACCTCATACCTTTGCCAGATGATGTTAAACCTTTAGAACCGACGAATTGTTAATGTTTCTCGTTGACTGGAAATAAGATAATCGTTATCTCTAACATGCTGGTAAATGGTGGAAATTTCATAGTTACGGCATTTGGAAGTAAAGTGAACATGAACATTATCAGACAAAACGTATTCTAGTCCGTACCTCATTTGCATAATTGCGAAGGTATGAGGTCGGGGATCCAGCAAACTTGAGGCTGTCTAGTTACGCAAAGTGCACGGATCAAAGCGACCTCTAGCAGTTCAATGCAGAACTGCAACATACCGTTGGCCGAGTCGTTCCTATTACTGCAGTTGTTTTGTTTATAGCCGCTTAGGGGCGCTTTTGATCCATGGCTTCATTTGTCAGATTTGCTTCGTGTTTGCCTAGATTGGCAGTACAGAATGGACGGGTTGCAAAGGAACGACTTTGACCGAGGAATATAGAAGCAGGATTCATTCTTTTCTTTCCTTCTATCATATATTTAATGTCGTTGCATCATGGAATGTATGATTGTATGGCAAAACTTACTCCACTTTTACACCATGGTTACGTTTCATCACAATCAACAAAAGTTTACGAAAGAACAAGTGGGTGTATATTGACTGTAGTGATCCTTATAAGCTATCAAAATCTAGGCGATCTTCCCTCCCGACATCTGCTTGGTTTTCATTCATATATGGTAATGTCTCCGACAGCGAAAACTTCACTTCGGCGAAGATTGTGACCACTTGTGCAATGGATCAACCGATCATAAAATCACTTTTTGAAGTATAAATTGAGGCAAAAAATGCATAAAAGTTAGCAAATTAAATGTATAAAAATTAATTTTATGAATGGAAAGCATTTAATTTAAAAATCATTCCCTATCACACCCCCGTTTTGGAGCACCCAGACTTCGGTATTTCGCAAGTTGGGAAACGAGATGGACTCTTACGGGGGTTTTCTCCCAAGTTTATCCTGCACTTGTTGACCGTGAGACTCACTCTGACTACCTAAATATCCTGAATTTATCAGACAAAAACCGTTGTAGTTTTGAATCTGGTCATATTGAGAGAAACATTCTTAGAACGGCTTGTAGCAGCGCCTGAATTCAGACTCAGTATATAATACTATAAATATTATACTTGTATCGTGTAAAGTGTAAAATTAAGGTGTTGGACTTTGAACCAAAAATGTCGCTTCATGACAGTCATCAAGTGTAAGTAGGTCTTTTATTGATACCATATCAGGTACTAATTTCCAGTTACAGTGGCCGTCAAATAAAACTCTTTGACAACAGTCAAACTTTACACAAATACGTAGCCACGTACCGTACAAGGTTATTCAAGTCAGACACCATTATAATTACTCCAGCAGAAGTTTTCCTCCATAGCAAAGTACAAAAAACACAGTCAAGTTTTCGCCTGACATCGAGTATAAAACAAACTAGTTGTTTTGCATTGTTAAGATTACTGTTATGATACCTCTATTATCTTAGGTACAACACAAAATTGGCTTTAGTAGTAAATTTCACTGTGAGAAACAACATAGAATTACGGTAACAAACTTTAACTAAGGAAAAATTACTACGTTAAATTTGGTACGCGGGACACGGTGGTACCGATAAACTCTATCTTCACAGAAACATTGGACCGACAATGTTAAATACATAAAGCTTTCCCTGCTTCTTGCGATATATATTTACAGAGTTCAACGTGGCATGGGAATATTCAGCTGACTAGCAACAGACACTGCAGAACAAAAAGCAGCTCTCAAAAATTACATTGTTGAATGATCGTCGGACTATGTGTCGCTTGCTACGAGTACAGTGCTTTAAATACATTCGGAGCACCAGTGCACAGTCTGATTTTCTAACACAATGATCTAACCACTCTGTATGGCAGTGAAACAGCAAAAATAAGAACAAAAGGCAAAAAAATTACGCAACACATGATTCCAGCTACTAATGTTAACAACTCGATACACGAAACCTTGGAAGCTTTCGAAATAATAACTTGTCTTTCACTGCCGGCATGAAAATATACACAAACAAATATCTACTTGTCATGGACAGGCCGAAGGGTCAGCAAAAAATATATATATATATTTATATAACTCTCACAGAGAAAACTTATACTTCATTACAGTATTAGCCACAGTACATCTTTAGTTACAATTTAATTGACTTCAGTAGGGTTACTGTTTTTTTTACTTTTCTTCGTCAACTTAACCAACAAGTTTGACTACAGCAATATGTATAAAACACTGCAAAGCCAAATCCACGATCTCTATCAAACACTGCATAGACAGTGTTTCCCACTCAAATCAGAGAGGGGGAAACACCACTATAATAGTATCCTCCCAGCAATGCCTCTGGTCCCTCAATATATACACACACTTTGACAACAGTAGACGTCAATGCTTGGGGGAGGGGGTGGTTGAATTTCAAACTTTCTGTGAATTAGATGCACTTCATGAAATTTTGACCTTCTCTGTACAAAGATATTGCTGAGCAGAAAATTAACCGTTGCTACTTATCTGAGCAAAAAGAAGAGATTCTGTATGTGAATATAACGTAACTGGGTAGAAACCTGCATATGAGAAGTTCACTTCACAATCTCATCTGCTCTTTACAATACCAGACTACACTAGCAACTTCCAGAACTTAGACTATGATAATGGGAGTTAAGTTAAATTCACAGTAAAATAAGCAAAACAAAAAAGATTTCTTTACATCTCACAGCAGTTTCTCGATTGGGAAATGGGGTACATGATGAGGACTGAATTTTTTTCCTGTATGTTATGAAGTACTGTCAACTTTTGCTGATTTTCAGTGTGTTTTTTTCTAATTAAATGATGGTAAAATGTATCCTGAAGACTCTATCCATGGCATCTCTTCTCAGCTCTGGTGAGATGTTCTCTAGCACATCAGGATGACTCTTCAACAAGCCTGCAGAAAGAAAAGAAGTCTTCAGTAATGCAATATCAACTTGCTATTTTGAAATCTTTATTTATCACAATTTCACATGTCGAGTATTTGTGGGTTTACCATTAAATAAGAATTCTTACATTTCTCTCCTCTTACTTGTAGGTTAAGTACATTGAAGTTTGCATTTGTTTTCTTGACACAAATGTGAATGTAAATTGTTGTGGGGTCATGTGACATAATGGCAGAGCATTCAGCTCTGAATCAAGATCGAGGTCCCGAGTTCAAATCCTCCCAAGTCACTGACCTTGTGCCCTTGGAAAAGGCACTTTATACGACTTTCCTCACTTCACTTAGGTGAAAATGAGTATACCAGAATGATCATTATCATGATCATGGGCATTAAAACCATAAACCAAATGATGAACTCACGTGCTTGTTCTCGAAAGCTATGGGGTTAGCCTGTACATAACCCCCATCGCTACTCCCATCCCTGCCGGAGCTGCCGTTGCGTAAGCTCCCCTGGTTGCTGGGCGTGCGCTCCCTCCGTCTGCCCGTGGAGCCTCTGGATGACGTGCTGTTGGGGCTCATCGGCGGCGTGTTGGTGCCCGCGGTGGTCGTGCCTCGACCGTACGATGACAACTCATCTGTGAACAGAACCAAAAATGTTTACTCCTGCTGCTTCAGCCACATGTGCAATGTTACGCTGAGGCTACACCAATTTGATTTGTTGGTTCTTGGAGTTTTTCAGAAAAAAAAGCGACAGAGCAAAAAAATAATAAAAACAGACCTAAGCATCCTATGATAGCCCCAAATGCTATGATAGGAGCCATGAAGTCAACATACCAGGCTGGTTTGTAATTCAAACTTTTAATCAAACCACTGCACTGATAGATGCAAAAACTGTAACAACTTTGAAGAGACGATACTTCTTTCAACTGTAGGGGCCAAAATGTGACCATTTTGGAGTTGATTCAGAGGCTGAAATGTTGTTTTTTTTTGCAAATCAGAAAGTGAAGCGGGCAAATCCATGAACCAACAAATTACATTGGTGTGGCCTGAGGGAGGACTAGTTCTGTATGGTAAGACGTGCACAAAGCTGTACTGCATGTAGCCGTGCTTGTCTACAGAGAAAGCAAAATCAGGACACTGCCACACAGTCACTACTGCACTACTGCAAAGCAAAGCGAAGCAGCAAACGACCCTGTTAGTGAGCTGGCTCGGCCTACATCTGACGCTACAACTCTCATGCCTGGTTAGGTAGGACTACACAGGACCACTACACAAGCCTGCCCAACACACCTCTATAGACGTTTCTTGGAGAGAGCTGCCCTCCCCACTCGTGGTGGTGGGGACTGGTATAGTAGAGCTCTGATTGGAGGGAAGGAAAGGTGGGGTGATCAGATCCACATCACCAGTGCCGCCTGAATACCACTTCATCATGCTAAGCTAACGTACAGTGTGCATGCTTGAACGTGAAGAAAGTGCTCCCTGTTATTTACTGACTGACAAAACATTTCCTCACAAGTTAGCAATGAAACTTTGCTGTACCATTCCTGCAAGTGCTTCCAATAAAAGTCTGTCCTGTAAACATTGTCAGTTCACATTGTACAGAATGTTGTTAGACTAGTGGTTAGCTGTTTAAAATTTTTCTACATTGTACATAGACAACAGTTTGCCACTTGCAGGAATGGTTAGTGATAGTTGGAACAGAGCGTTATGTACCTTCTGGCTCTTGCCGCTGCCTCCTGTTAGGTGCGGGCTTGCGGCTGACGTCTGGCCGTGTTTTGGGCCTGGAGGACTGCTCTGACTCTGACGAAGGTGCAATATCTCCACCTACATGTGTGTCAAAACATAACATGGGGTAAGTTGACAGTCTAAGGAACTGTTACCTTACGTGTCTTTCAATCCCAATTAGTACAGTAGCTTGTCAGTCTGCTTATCTTTAAAGTTTTACCAAAAATGTACATTAGGTTACAATACAGAGCTACAATGTGTGAACAGTATTGTAATTCCTGATTTTTTGTCAATACTGTTATGTTCACGGTTTTCTAGGTCACTTCTGTACTGAAAACTTATCATTACCATTAACAAACAATTTGCTGACTTTCTTTTTCTGTACCTGCTGCCACCGTGAACATATGGTTCTGTGAACACCTGACCTCCATTTTTCTCAGAACGTGAATTTTTGCTACTGTCATCATTAAGTGAATTACAGTATTGATGGTCATAATTGGACTATTCCTATCACTGACATCTCAGCACAAGGAACATGCTGCTTGGGATATGCTGGAAATCCCTCTGACCTATGTTTAGTGAGGGCCCGTCGGAGTCTGATCTGGACTGGTCCTGTCTCCTCCTGTGACTGGGTGGGTGTGGACGAGGTTTCTGGGCCAGGGCTGCGCTGGCGTTGCTATCTGTGCTGAAGGGGCTGCCGGACCTCTTGTGACGAAGGGCTCCCGGGAACTGCTTTTTACCTGGTGATACAAGACATCAGACTCAATTATTGCATGGACACTTTACTAGTAAATAACTCAAATGTATCAATTCTTATTAGAATTTGTACTAGAAATGGTAGTGTATAGTTACATAATGGACAAGTCCTCTTGACTGAAGGTCCACATTGAACTTTGACAAGTGGCTTCGACAAATTTTGGAATGACAACATGCATTTTTCGAAATATACACACTCTGTGCTTTTATTGATGTTCAGTTGACAGATCCTTAGCGTAGTAACATCATGTACATCTGAATCAAATAGTCAAAGCAAAACATGGTTTCGTCTTTAAAAAAATCATCTACGTTGAACCCAAAAGAAACTGCAATCATGAGTTTTTGTTCTGCAAAAGATGTATGGCACAAAACTAACCTGCGTTAGGATCGGAGACAACAGAACCCTGCACTGTGAGCCCTGCACTCTCTGCAGCCGCCGCCACTGCGCTGGCGAAGTCTGCGTCCGTGAAGAACGACCCGTCCGACGACTCGGCGGCGCTGGACCTGTTGCTCGCCGACGTCACGCTGTCGTTATCGTCGGTAGCTGAGGCCCACCCGGCAATCATCGAGTCTGTAATGTACAGGAGAAACAAGAAGGGTTAACAGCAATCCATGTGTGGTCTATTGTGTATGTTTTTATTCACATTTGGATCAGACCTGTGTGTGATGAAAATCTATTTTGGCATCTGACCCGACTATAAAGTAATTATTCATGCCACGTTTCATACTTGTACAATGCAATTTTTGCTTTGCAAGCAGGACCGATATTGCAAGCTTACATGTGTTGATTGTGCAGACTGGTCTTTTTTTTTTTGCACAGGCCAGCATTGCATCTGTCTACATGCCAAGACGCTCTGGCCATGCACAACAGAGCAGGCCTATCTCTCAAGCAGTGCAATATCCTCAGGCACAGCGGTCTACCTGAGTATCTTCTGCCATTCTCTCGCGGAGGCTTCACGATTTTGGGCTTACTCCTGCGCTTTCTTTCCATGTTTTCCCACGAGTCCAAAAGTTTTTGGAATTGCAAGTAATAGAGGAGAAAGTCATTATCGGGACCATCAAGGGCATCGAATTCAGATGGTTCCAGACTGTCAATAGCCTCAACTTCTGACGTATCAAAACCGTCAAAGTCGGTGTCCAATTCATCTACATCTGCTTGGTCAAGGAGATCTAGGGAACACAGAGG
The DNA here is from genome assembly GCF_001625305.1 of Branchiostoma belcheri. Taxonomy (NCBI): domain Eukaryota; kingdom Metazoa; phylum Chordata; class Leptocardii; order Amphioxiformes; family Branchiostomatidae; genus Branchiostoma; species Branchiostoma belcheri. The sequence goes on along the minus strand of NW_017804598.1, from coordinate 179,679 downwards.
ACAGGGGAGGGAAGACACGGCAAACAAAAGTTAGACATGGGAGGAACAAAAACTAAAGAGCAGAACAAAGGAGTGTAAAAGATATCAAACACAGGAATACAGAGGAGCAGAGCAAGCAAAACAAGATACTTATAAGGGACTTATAAGTCACAAATTTTGAAATGGCCATTCAACAAATTTTCATCGTGAATCGGTCTTTCGTACCGGTATTCACTATATTTGTTTGGGAAGTTGCCAATGTAACTATTGACAGCTATCAGGATAGTGGACTCATGATGACAAATTCTTTATTTGATGGCCATATCAAAGTTTGTGTTATTTTCAACAACCAAAAAAATGTAGTCTTTGACTGCAAAAGAAAGGAACAAAAATATCTACATGTAGCTTAGAAGTAAGCACAAGAAAGTAGCAGAGAGCAGCATAATGACAGAATGAAGATGGGATGACAGATGAGATTAGCATGTGAGTTCTGAAGATACAACCAGTACTTTTCCTGGCACTGGTCTACATGACAGTGTGTGTGTGTGTATGTATGTGTGTGATTGCCTTTAGTACTGTTAGCTTGCCACTTCACAAACACCTAGGTCAGAAAGCGAATGATACCACACCTCTATTACCTGTGACGCTGCTTTCCAGATCTCCCATGCTGGAAGCAGGCGTCTGTTCCCCCAGGTGGCGCGCCCGCTCGAAGTCCCGGTTCTCGTAGTCCTCGTCCCTCACGCTGGTGTCGGCGTCGGACGGGGCGTCCAGGTAGCCGTAGCCCGGCAGCTCGATCCTCAGCCCCGGCCCCTGCCCCGTGTCCTCCAGATGCGCCGGCAGGCACGGTAACGTCACGTCCGTGTTGGGGGAATCTGGGGTGGGTCTGTGATCGGGGGAGGGAGGTACATTTACAGTTCGTTTTGGAGGGGTGGGGCCACGCTCCTCAGGGGAAGACAAGTCTGAGTTGTTGTGTCGATATGTACGAGCTGGTGGGGTGGGTCCGCGGTCACTGCTGGACTTGTCACTCTGATGGCTGGGAGAGGTGGTGCAGGGAGGTCTCTTTGCTGACCTAAAGGGCACATTGTTTCCATGGTATATGAATTTGGGTCGAGCTTTTTTTTGCACTCCCACAGAGGTGTGGAGTGGATATGCCAACCGTGGCCAGTTGGGAAAATCGTCTTGGTTGTCTTGATAATATTGGGCTAGACACGTCTTTCCTGATTTTCAAAATCTTAAAGATACCATACCAGAGGAAAAAGAAAGGATATAGGAAGGAAAGCACTTTTCTCTGATGGCCCAAGGGAGGGTAGAAACAAAACTTGCTTGTCAAAAAGAAAACAGGGACTTTTGTCTCCTGAAAACAGGGACTTTTGTCACCTGAATTTATATAAATAGAGAATACTAAAAACAACAAATAACAGTAAATATCTCAACAAATAACAGTTATGTATTACATATAATTATGTAGGTATAACATTACAATCTTTTAAACTACAAAAGGTTCTACAGAATGCGTTGATGAAGGTTAGACATCCGGGAGAAAAAAAACTTAGTAACAAGTATGAAGACACAGTTACTCAAGTAACTGGATAGATTAGATTGAAAACTTAATTTTTTGTTTCCTATTGTCTGAAATTCATCTTCACTTCATTTACATATCAATCAATAGTTTTTGGATGAATACCTGTTGACTACAGATATCTTTCAGTCACTGACTGGGAGTGGATGAAACTTCTGACCACTTTCAAATCTATCCAGTGTTGCTTGAGTAACTGTTCCTTTGAGTTCTACGGTATGATGAAAGATAAAGCCTGCTCACCTGTCACTCCTGTGTGAGGAGTAGGGGGACCTGGGTGGTGTACCAGGGGGTGAGTCCACCTCGCTGGGGGGTGGGTGCTCGGGAGGAGGGGGCAGCAGGTCGGCCCAGTTCAGCGGGGGGCCCGCCTGCTTGGCTGCGGAGGGCGGCAGCTTGTTCTGCGCTCTCCTTCGCCGTCGTGAGGAGTCATCTGTACAAGCAAAAGTCAATTTTCTGCTCATTTTTTTTACAAGGTAAGTTGCATCAACCCCATTACAAATAGCCATGTAGGGACTGAAAGTGCAAGAATATAACACTGAACAAGCATGTTTTAAATCTGAAAACTTGTCAAATCTTTCTTTACATTCTTATGGTATGTATTTTGTGATGGTGTCACAAAATCAGTTCAACTTATGTCTTTGCACTAACCATGAATGTCAGAAATGTGACATTTTTTCTATCAAAAATATACAAAAAGTTTAAATTCAATGCCCATCAAAATACTACACAACGCCACAATAATAGACTGGTCCCCACCTGTGGCTGACCCATCGCTGTAAGGGCTTCTGGGCCTGTTGTCATACATGGGGTTACTCAGGGAGGTGGACATCTGGCTACCTTCAGAGTTCTCCTGGGGATACATGTCTGAGGAAACAACAAAATAACAGCCATTTACAAAACATTCTACGTAATACATATACTTATTGTTGTCATAGTACAATGTAAAATGTGGCCATGTAGAAAACAATGTGAAGCTCTGCTGACTGCATGTGTCATGAGGGGTGGCATGTGGAATATCAAATTTTGAACATGTATCCAGCAAGAATTGAGCAATGAGTGTTACGTAATGTGCAGAGTCACTGATAGCGTAACCCACCATTGTTGACTTTGTGGTCGGGAGTGTACGCGTCCGGCGTCCTCCTCCCGTTCTTCCTCTTCCCGCGCGTGAAGGTGGGCATCCACTTCTCGCTGCCGTTCTCCGACACCGACTTCTCCAGGTTCAGGTTCTCGTTCAGGTTGGTGTCCACCACGGAGGTGGAGGCGTAGGGCGCGGGAGAGCCCAGGTGGTTCATATTCTGCTGCTTGGTCAGGAAGGTCTTCAGGTGGGGCTGGTTCCCAACCTCCGCATACTCCGGGAGACTGAGAGGAAAAAAAATAACATGAATAATGAAACCTTATAGAAAGCAGCAGTGAAGTATTTGAAGTCACGTTCGGGAACACATCATTCATTGCATTTTCATTTCACTTTTTAATTCATTTTGTATGACCATTTGTGATGTCATGCTTGAACAGCTTTGTCTGCCCTGACGAAGATGACTGGTCTTTGAAACATCAGCACAATAAAATATATAAGAACTAAGAAAACTATCATGTTAAAACTATCATCATAATAATGTTGAATCAAAAATGAAAGTACCAGTATGTTCTTTTTCTATACATGAAAATATCAATTTTGTTTCTATTATAGTTTGATGTTTGTTTTCCGAGAAACTTGAAGAGACACTGTGGTATATATTTGACAATGCTGTTTTAAGTGGGATTTATTCCACAGCATCACCACTTCTGGCAAAGTGGCTAGGTAAGGTCCCAAATCATTCCAACAATATCGGTGACAAATCCATGGAAAGTGGACCATCACTAGTAATGCCATCTTGGTAACATGCCTCTCCTGCTACTGAGGGCTAATCAGGCAACAATGTGGACCAATTCTGGATGTAATGGGCTGCGAAGATCGATGCATATTATCCGGGAACATTGAAATATGTGCGATTTGTGCCTTGGCCTTTAGTGGGACTGATCAATATCCATGATAAATCTTTGCAAAGAACTATTTACTGCTCCCTGTTTAAACTTTCCTAAGCCTAGATATCACAAAATACAACCTCAATAGTATCATTATTCTCTGCACAAAAGGACGGTTATGGGTTCAGCTTGCAAATAAAGTATACGGCAAGACAGTAACATAAAAGCAAGTCCTTTTACTGCTTTTTGAGGAGAACCAAAAGATTCAGCGAGCACATTTGGCAAAATGATGGAACGCAGTACGCTGTGGACACCCCCAGGTAGGAAAAGAAAGGTGACCTGACTGCCCAAAAGGGTTACTTACCATGAATCATCCGGGCATTATTGACTGGTCTGAAAGCTGCAATTTTTGGGTAGGATCAATGTTTAATCACCGGGCGGCCTGGGTGCCATTGCTCACCCATCTGACCCTGCTGTCCCTCCCCATGGTTGTTGATCAATGGGACTTGTCCTAGAGACAACTACACTAGTGACCTGAGCTTCCCAACACTCCTTAATTCCCGAACACAGCTACACAAGTCCCTTAACACGAACAATGGGATTTAGCAGCCTAAAAAAGATGTACCAGAGGATTTGATGTTGAGAGCCAGTTTTTATACGTTATCTTCCTGGTCCAATTTTTACGGACATTAGACAATCAATATTACCTGAATGGCCTATTATTCTCAGCATGGAGTTGACAATCTAACTTGTGCTGGCAAGATAAAATACCTGTGGACTAGCCTTTCTAAATTTAAACTTCCAGCTAGCTACAAATGCTAAAACCAGACTGGAGTTCAAAAATTACATCTGCAGTATGACCTCAATGGGATTACCATACTATGATGTTCATGAAACATATAAAGGCATACTGTTTAATTCACGGGCCAAAACATTACCTAAAAGCATTCACCCTACTTTACCAAGCGTGGAAATGAACGTGTAGAATTGCAGGGTACTTTACTGCTAGAAGTCAAGCAAAACAATCAAGTAGTAAAAGTCATGTTATAAATAGAGGACAATTGCAGAGGCCAGATGGCAAATAAATTTTAGAAAACTCTGCTCCTGTTGGAAACTCCTAACATGCTTTCCTCAAAATCCTTCTCCACAAGTTGTCCTTAGCTACCAAATTAAAACCTTTAAATCAAATATGAGGAAAAATTACAGCACACTCAGGTCAAAACAGTTACTCATGGCGAATGCCACACTGCTAATGATTTTTTAACACTTGGGTTTGCTGATGAGTATCATGGAGGTGAACCTTCGCCCTAATTGCTCCTGCCGCAATATTGCATTAGAGTACGACACAGGGGCCTAATAAATAAGGGAACTTTACAATCCCTCAGAGTTAACATACTGCATGTAGCAACAGTACAGATAATTGCCTTGAGAGACTACCATGTATCTTCAGTATTGGGTGATGGGAGTTACCCATTTTAAGGTTCTTCTCTCATGGTCGACCATACTTTCTCAGTGATCCATGCAATTATCAACATTATCGCCATGGGAAATTAGTAGTCAAATGTCACTGGTTTCAAAACCTACTGGAGCAAAACAAAACAGGATAATTGTTTGGGCAGTGTGCCAAAATGTGACATTGTTTTTTTTTATGCAGCAGTCGCTTGAAATATGAAGTCAATCACTCAATGTGCAATAAATTTGTAAAAAGTAGAAAGGATTTCCATTCTTCACAGACAAAAACGCCTTGACCATCCAAAGCAATGTAAAGAGCTCCAAAGGCCACACCAATTTAACTTGTTGGTTCATGGATCCGCCCGCTTCATTTTTTTCTGATTTGAGAAAAAAAAAAAATTGGCCCAAACATTTGAAGGAAGCCCCTTCTCTTCGGAGTTGTTAGAGGTTTTCCATCTATCAATGCAGTGTTTAGATGAAATGTTTGAAATTGAATGTTTGAATTACAACTAGCCCGGTATGTTGACATCATGGCTTCTATTGCAACTTTTGGGGCTATCATAGGATGCCTAGGTCTGTTGTTGTTTTTTTTGCGCTGTTGCTTCATATTTTTTTCTTCAAAACTCTGAGAATCAACAAATCAAATTGGTGTGTCCTAAAGAACTCATAAAATTTTTATTAATAAGGAACAATTTTTTTTGGTTCTTACCTCTCGACATCAGCGGGCATGTTGGCGTTGTGGACCATGTAAGGAGGCACGCCCGTCTCAACCTCAGGCTGCATCTTGGCTTTCTCCTTGCCAAGGTTGTCATACACCATGTCGTTAATATCTGTAACATGAAACAAACACTATTACATCACTGAGACAAAGGAACCCATCACCATTACATGATGCCTGCCTGTATGTATCTAAGTCTTAAAAATTGGGATTGTTACAAGATGTATTTTCAAAAAGTTCCGTAACACATACTGAAAGAGATAGTTTGTGTATAGATAAATAGATAGATAATATATTGTACATCAATTCTGTACTTAGCATTGCATAACAATATTTAATGAGGAGCATTGCAAATATTGTTGCTCCAAAATGTAATGTAGTGGACCTTGAAAAGCTAAGTTCAACTTTACACAATGTACAAGTTGGTTACTGTGCATAAGAACATCAGTGGGCCTCTTTCTATTACTAATCTATTACTTNCTGGAAAGTTCTTTGGTTGGTCTTCGCAATG
>NW_017804598.1:153965-173461 GCF_001625305.1 Branchiostoma belcheri | reverse complement strand
CGTCCTGGCAGGAAGGAGGGTAAGACTTCTGAGAGTGGTTTCGTGACCACACATCATTTGAGGTGTCCCAAGCATGCTAATGGGAGCAAAGACAGCGGGAGAGTGACCACTCAGGTGATCCTAAAGACCAATTATACAGGCACAACTGCCCTAACCTGCTGGCAACATCAACGCTTTGATGGAAGAAGCTTGCGGATGCATTCCAGTAGTCAATCTGCATGAGAAATGTTTCAAAACCCTGCGTTCTAGGGTTAATGAATGCTTTCTGTCTCCTGATATGCCTTATCAGAGCGCCTGGATTCTACTCTGCATTAAGAAGTCAAGGATGGAAACTGTATCACTGGGAAATCGGTGACCTGGCCAGTCAGATTGTCTGGTGATGGATAGCTGGAGAGATCCTATTGACCTCTACCCCTTGTCTCCCAGAGAATCCATTACAAAAGCCTGTGGGGAAAGTTAGGGTGAAAACCTTGAGTATCTGACAGATGATGGGCCTCCAAGCCATCCAAAACAGTTATTCAATGCATTCAACAGCACCAACTTCCTTTCCGGAGAAAGTAATTGAAATCAATAGAAGTGTTTCTTCCCACCCATAAAGCATGAAGATCCGTCCACGTTTGTCATACTTTGTCTGATACGAACAAATACTATAAATACGACATTCACTTCACCCTTTTGAAGTCCAGTGATTGACAAAGATGGTGTAATTGAGACAAATGTTGTAAAACTGTTGATTCTTGAAAAGTCAAGTCTAAGCAACATGTGTGAACAGAACAGCTTTCCTTTGTCACACTCAAAACAAGGTTGAGACACAAATGAGTGCCAGTCTCTTCATCAAGCAACAATCCAAGCCTTTAAAAAAAGGCTGCCATGTTCAGAAATCCATGCCAGGCCAACTGAAGTTGAGCAAAACCGACAGATAGACAAATGGGACATTGGCCATTTAGTCCTGCATTTCCAGCGACTTTTTCCTTGGAATGGATTCAAAGTGTTGATAGCCTCTGAATACCACAACGCTGTGATTTGTCTCTGCCAAATCTACCGGCGTCACTCCTTCCGAACTGACACCATCTTCGATATAAGCGAGTGTTATCGTCCCCACCATCTTCTCTGTCTAACAGAAAAATTCTCCGGTTATCGAGTCCAGAATTAATACCTCCATAGTTTCTCCCCCCCTCCAAGATGGGATTGTACGATTTTGTTGCAGAAATCAATACCCCGACTGTGAAACAGACTGTAAAATTAAGTCTTAATAGCACAAACGTCTCCTATACCTGTACTTGGAGGTCTTGTTACTTCCTAACTGATTTCCCTCATGGCCTTTATCTTCTGATTTTCGCCATGAATATAAATCCGAGGCCGCCCCGTGATGAATGGCGAGTTTCTTTAAACCGCCGCCTCGGGCCGCGATCCATCAGATACTGTATTTCTGCTGTTCCATGATAGCACTTTACTAACGCTGTCTGATGTATATCCCTGGGTTACATGCATTTGGAATAATATCCCTGGATCTAAGAGCTCACCTTTCACATTTCGACTGGTGGATACTACCTTGTATAGCCCCCCAATAAAAAGCTTTACTTGCAGGTAGACTACAGTGTTCACCTCATACATGATGCATTTCTAAAGAACGGCGGAGCTATCTTGTTACTATGACTTCACCGTCGAGAATGGATGATGGCCTCTGCCTAATGGATTGACACCTCCATTTCATATGGCAATTTCTCATGCATGTGATTATGGACATGATTGCCCAAACTACACGAACTACGGCTAAAAGGCGGACTGAAACGTGCCGAAGCGTCGGTCTTCAGTCTAATGGAAATATCAGACATCCTCCATGCTCCAACAACTGCGTATAAAAGGGTAAAGGCATTTGGAAGGGGGGGAAAGGATTTCCATAGAGTGTAAGATTCCCCATTGCAAGGCAGGTATGTGATTTGGGTGTTAAAGGTCGGGCGGAATTGAGAGTAGGTACTAGAAGCAGGCTCCTGGCTGTGTGTATGTGTGTACATGTACTACCTATAAAGCAGCTCCCCTGTGAGCTTACCACATCTATCCCCGGCCTAAATCCACGCCTTTGAATGTGAGCTGCAAAAGCAATAATCCGGCCATTTCGTCATTGTCAACGGCGGTGGAGCCCCGTTTCATCCGGGAGGTCCCGGTGATGAGATTTTGATTTGACAGGCGCTGCTGTGAATATAAATGCCCGGGCTGCACCGAGCGCCACTGAGATCAAACGCAGGGATTTTATATAACAAGCCAGCCTAAACGATGTCTTTAAGTACTGACCTTTGAAAGGTCGAACTGGAATGAATGCAGAGTTTTGCATGGCACAAGTGGCGACAAGAATCGTTGAATTTTCCATGAGACAATCAGAAGATTTGAACACCAGCAACTGAATCACAGAATCAAAATATTCCCCCATTCTTTTAACCTTCTTCCTGCTGCCTAACACCATAACCAATACAAACTTTGTACCAAACAGCTACCTTAGCAGGCTAAAGCTTACCAGAAAGGCTCTAAAATGCAGCACTGGTGCTTCAATTTACAACATTCATTCCCTAAAAATAATCACGTCACATGAAAATTTTATGGAAAACCTTTTCTTCACCAATCAACTTCAATCAAAGTGAACGTGCAAAGATTTAAGACCTGCCTATAAAATGTATATTGTGAAAGGCTAAAAGACCATATAAAGCTTCCTGGTTTGCCACATGAAAGTGTTTGGATGTGGATATTTCTGGTGCCACTCTAGGTTGCACAGCAGTTGTATGTAAGGCCACACCAAGTAATTTTTATGGATGACGTCCAAGCACGCATGGATTTTGGTGTTCCCAGAAAGAAAAAACAAGAAATTCCGCTTCCTGTAACCATGACCAAAATAGTCACGACAGTGCCGCAAATTGTAATTAACATGAAACCCGTAACGCGAAAGGCTATTAACAGGATCAGAACCAGGACAGGACGACAACTCCTGTTCCACTGATTTATTGCTGTTTTCATGAGGAATAAAAGATCTGTGTCCTGCCTAACATTTGCCGTCCTTTAGTACACAATGTATATTACATATCTAGGCATCTTGTTATTTTTCAGCCCTTCTTGCTTTCTTTTTCGCGCTCTCGCATTAGATTTAGGGTCCGCAGAGGACGTCATCCATACAAATTACTTAGTGTGGCCTAAAGAAACATGAGTGGGTCATACCAAACTTCCTCCCCGTGGTGTTGTTGCCCATCTCACTGATGGAGCCGCCACTACCGCTGCAGCAGGTGGTCATGGTACAGCCTGTCTGGTTAGGGTGGTGGTGGGCCGACGTGTTCGGCCACGACTGGTCCAACCAGTGCTGGTGGTGGTGGTGGTTGCTGTAACATTTCACAGAAATCATTTTGTTACAAGGGCAACACTGTTAGGGTGAAGATTATTATCTAGTTGGTTTAGGCCTAGGAAAAAAATGTTGTTTCCTGTTTCAGTCCTGAAAAGTTGGGTCAGTAGAGTTGGGTCAGTATCTTTTATTTATTTCTTTTTCATTAGACTTTGGCAAACTCTAGTGATCCAACCTATAAAATACAGTTTAACAAAGTAAAACTTGCACAAGAACACTTATATTTTCAACGTCAATGTTGGAAAACCAATTTTACAACGTTTCATCACTCAGGTGTCAGATTATAGAGCTATTGTACAAAAAATCAGCTCAAAATATTAATGTCCCTTGCAGGGGTCCATCAAAAAAAGTTAGGGTCAGCATTTTTTTCTATGGTTGGCTGGGAAGTAGGAAACACAACATTTCTTTTCCTACGCCTTACACAAATGTTTTGGTTATCATAAAAGGTCAATGTATATCCCATGCTGCTGCCTTGTGAAAACAATGTCTGCTGTACTAGTTTAATTTCTGGGTGGAAGACAAGTTTAGTTGAAAATTCAAAGCCCAGTTTTAGCTAGCAACATGATCCTTACCACAATAGACACAGTATACACTACATGAACAAGTATTTTCAATATACTGGCTCCTTCTTTTTTTACTTCTTCCATTACATGCATCACGTAAAGCAAGATTGATAGCTTCCCACATCTCTTTCAACAGTCTGCTGGCTTAAATGTTGGCGGTGCGGAAGGTTTGGCAATATGATGAACAAGTGTGGATTCAAGTTTAAAGTCTTGCCATCCATCATCAAGCATTACATGACTGCATCCTATATAAATCAAAGCAATGAAAGCCAGAGCTGTATTACTTACAATTCAGACTTCACAGCGAGACGACTTAGGGTGTACATTTTAGTATGCAACATCAATGGGGAAAGTGACAACGAAAACTTGTCATTGTCGTGAAACTGTCAACTCACCTGTCAGCTATTGCTGCAGCGTTATCCCTGTCCCTATTCAGATTCACTGTGGAGAGAATGAACATCACACGGTTTATTTCTTCTCCATCAAACTCACTTTTCACTATCCCTAGCTGCTAATGCCACACGCTCCTCTAGTAATGCCTGCACATGCAAGAACTGTAACGGCAACCTTTGATCATGTTGCTACAAGGAAGATACAACCATGCATAAAATGAGGCTCGCATTGGAAAGAAGACCTAAGGAGTTGAGTAAAAGACAGGAAAAGAAAGGCATAAAACGATGATTTACCGTAGCAAGAAGAAAGATGGAGAACTAAAAGGATAATAAATGATACCATGCCATGCTGTTCTCTGCTTCTAGTATAATAATTGTATCCTTACAATGCTCATGGAATATGGCAGATTGTTGAATGAAGACTTTAAAATGCAATGTTTTCTTCTTCTTTAAGCTTGCAATTTTTTGTGTGTGCTAGAGTTACAGATGACAACATGGCACAACGGCTAACTGAGAAACAGCACAGATATATGCAGCAAAAAACGGCAAACGCAAAATCAATGAACAAAAGAGACAGGACCAGATACCTGCTGGGGTGTAAATGAACGAGTGGACTGACAGAGTGGGGGAGAGAGAAAGAGAGAAAAAGAAAAAAAGTAAGTCCAACTGTATCATTTTGCACACTTTCACCTATTGTAGGTATACATATTTTTTTAATAGTTCAAACTTCCATTTTTCTTTGAATGACATAATTGAATTGTACTAATAACACTATTACGCTAGTAATATGAAGAATCTATCTCCTGCAAATTCATTTTCATTCAATGACCAAGGCCCTAACTGTGAACTGTTCATATCTACATGTCTACTGCATGAAATACTACTGGTATTTTCCCGTTTTGCCCTAGGAGTAGGAGTATGTATGAAATGATGACAACTATCATGTTACTGCCTTAGTGATGAGTATTTTCCCAATATGTTGCCATAAATCAAATATAAGGCCCCACCTTAAAGGGGTTTTATACTGCAATTATACTCATACCCTTAATACATAAACATTGTCTTTTGTGTATTCATTTGTTTGCATTATAAAACATGTTGTTTTTTTTTTTGCTTGATGGAATGTAGGGATTATGCAGTATGAAGAACTCTAATCACATGTCGTGTCTGATTTGTCCCCCCTCCCTCTCTCTAACTCAAGACAATCTCTCCGTCTAATGAATGCACTTGGACCTTGCCAGGAGGCTCTTGACAAATCACTTCCATCTCAGTGCATTCTGCAGAGCCATTTAATAGGCAATCTCTTTCAAGATACCATCTTAATTGTGTATGGGACGGTACAACAGCCACTGGCATGTCCGTTAATGTTGTTCTATTCTAATCCCGGGTCTGGCATTCAAGTTTGCAGGGTATATACGTCATGTTCACGTACTAGAGGATACCCCGGTGAGTTGCCAAATCCACTTGGTATTCTGGAAGTTTCGCCGGTAGTAATCACTGGCTATTCCGACTCATTTGTAACTGATGTCTTAGAGGCGAACCCCCGTGACTGCCCGTTAAAGACAGTGCTAGGTAATAGATAGTTGTGTAGCAGTGATAAACTGCTAGGTAAGGAGTGGAAACGACCGTGCAGTTAATGCCACCAACGTACCTGAAGTATAAGTTGTGTAAAGGAAGATGGAGTCCGAAATACCTTTCAACCCAGGGGAGTCGAGAGAACATGCAACTCGTCATCACTACTGGTGGGAAATTTACGGTGGAAAGTTGAAGCCGAGGTATATATATAAATAGAAGGAGTAAACTGGAGTGGGGGGAGAGGGCAAAGCCAGGGTTTTCTGTGCAAAGCTGTGCAAGGCCACGTCATGCACACAGCACACAAGAGGAGTACCCTGTGAGACTGCTAACCTGTATAAGGCTACTCAATCTTCCATCTGCTTCTGTCGGTACCGGTAGTACATACCGTAGCCTGCTAGGGGGAGGCCCAGTCTGGACAACAGGGGCCAAGCCAGGCAGGCCGGGTTGGATGTTAATTAATGCAGATGTGGAAGTGTTTTGTCATCCCTGCCAAGCAAGGTCCATGGTTGGCATTCAGTGGTGTAGTAGTGGTGGTTTTTTGTTAGTCCAGCCATCGAGGCAGGCAGGGACTAAAAGTCTACAGGTTAGCATGCATGCATAGACAGCCACAGGGTACCTACGCAAAGTAGACAAGTAATTCGGCACAGTACCACTGCCGCCGATATCACCACGGAGCGCCGACTTCTTCTTCTTGTGGCGGCGGTACAGCCAGATGCTGAAGATGAGGAGGGCCAGCCAGAAGAAGGCGCCGATGCCGGCGATGAAGGCCGGCGTCTTGACCACGTCACTGATCTGCTGGGCCAGGCTGAGGCTCACCTCGCCTGGGCTAGCCATCAGGTTTGGGTCTGGGGAAACAACAGAAAAACAAATCATTAGTACAAAAACCTCAGGACAGAGGCAAATGGTGGGCTACCATCAAGTCCCAACATCAGAGTGCAAGAGAGAGAGAGAGAGTCCTTTACTGACTTTGTGTAGGGCGTACAGAATTCTATATCTATTTCACGAATAATTTCAGAAAATGAACAAAATAACTGAGAAAATGAGAGGTTATTTCTAAACAACAGGATTTCATATACAGTTATCTTTAAATGCCTAGATTTGATGCTGACAGTAAATATCTAAAACCTGTCTCTTTCTGCATGTGAACCTGCGTCAAAGTAATGTCGCAAGACAGGTAACTCGATTTTGTGACATAAAATGTCATTTTCTGAGTGATTACAAAGCAGCCAGGCTCCAAATCTGATTTAAGGGAGTGACTATCAAGGTTATAAAATCACAACAATACGCGGCGGCGATTGAGGAGGGATATTTACGACGCAGACACTTTGAGGAGACAGGAATCTTGTCGAAGTAATCTGATTTTCATATCTCTTGACATTACGCATGTTATTTGGCGAGGAGAAAGGCCCAGCTGTGCTGTTGACCTTGCAGGATGAATTGATTAAGTCCCCCCAGGCGGAGCTTACATGGCGGCTCTATTAATATTGATCAGTCGCCACCTTTCTGAGCCTTCATTACACCGACACGTCTTCAGCCATCAGGTAGGACGTGATTAGATTAGCCAAGTTCACTCCGGGGTTAACACAAATCCGATACACCTCACACGTTAAACAACTACCTGCTAGCAACTACAGGTTCGAGCTGTGTTCCCTAGGCTTCCAACAAATAGTGCAAAGTGATGACACTACCTGGAGGTGGACTCTTCATATGAGAATATTATCGATTTTTTAAAAAGAAACTGTATAACTGTAATGCACAACAATAGAAAGCTCAATGGTGAAAGGACATAGTCTAGACTAGTATTCAAGAAGCTAAAAAATACCAGGTTGACATACAGACACTGCATAATGTATGAATGGTAATTTTCACGGGAATTAATTTTGTGGTAGAAGGAGAGGAGGTTTTGGCAATGATTTAACTTTCTGATGGAACCAAGGGATATGCATAATCGCAGTGTCAAGATATTGCAGCAGAGGGGTCACCACGAAGAAAAAAATCTATAGTTTCCCGGTGTGTCCACTGTAAATAAAAGTATTCTTCAGAAGTACTGTGGCCAGGCCCTTTGTAACCAGCTAATATCCATGATGCATCACACGACTACAATTCGTGACAAGATTCATCCATCTCCCCGGACTCCAAGTGCAGTTGTGTGCCAGTAATTGGAAATTCCTTCTCGACTGGTCAAAACGAATACTTGCACCTTATCTTTCCATCATCGCTCACTTGTCATTCTCGTGCTGGGCTGTGGCGTGAAATAGGGTCATTTAACTTGGATCCACAAATTTTGTGCCTGACTGGGAGGCTGCCAAGGCGCTTTCACTCCCGAGGAGATTTATCAAACTATTGATCCCCCATTTCAGTCTCGGTCGAAATTTATCATAGGTGGTATTCAATGTCAGCAGCCTGTGTTGAGAGACAGCGGCTTCAAAGGTTTGGCGGTAGAATGGCTGCTGGCACGAGATGTCAGCCCAGATAACGAATGCTGGAGCAATTTTTCAAGTTGAAGACTTGGGAAAACTTTTCTACACGATACTGTATGTGACACTTTTGGTAGCCTGGTATCCATCTTGTTCTAACTCTGTTAGGTTCTTTGCTTCCAGTCTGGCACGAGTTCATGAAGATACGAAAATAACATTTGAATATTCAACTGAACTTTAGGCAAGAGTTCTCATTGGCCCGAGGTCACATGGTCCTCCTAAGGTTGTAGCAATCTGGTTTGAACATGCATTTGAAAGTTAACCTCCCATTGCACTGCTTCTGAGAGATTTTGAATTCTCAAACTAATGCCAGACGTTCTGTAAGGACCTAACATTTCAATGGGACTGGACTAGACTTTTCTACATGAAAGCGATCGTCGGAGCAAACCGTAGCCAGACTAGTCTGGATTCTAGGCTAACAGCTTTGCTGGTAGCTCACCCATCTGGATGTATCTGTGCTCGCTGGAGGGGCCGTAGCCCGGTGCAGTGGTGAAGGCGGCCACCTCAATCCTGTACAGCATGCCCGGGATGAGGTCACGGATCACCACAGAGGTCATGTTGGTGGTCATGTTCTTGTGGAACCTGGTCTCGTTACCCAGGCACCACACCTGGAAGGGACAGAGGAATTCTTATGAAATATTTTCTTTTTGGAACACCGAAAATTATCTGCACCACTCAGAATTTAGAATGTATGGCCCATACTAAAAACTATGAAGTAACCATTGCCTTTATTTCTTTTATACTTAATAGGTGGTGACAGACAATGACACAAAATAAAAATCCACCTACATGTACATATAAACCCAAGTACATGGACCAGTGCAGGTTATATGTACCTCCAAACTTACCTGCACTAACCTGTCAAGGAAGGACAACCTCCCACTATGTGCTTTCTTATCTTTTCTGTATTATAGCATTGTACTGACTTACAATTCCACAGATTCAAGTTAACTCATTTTTCCATACTTGTGCACGACTTCTGCACATGTCTGATTCTAACTCAATCCTTTTCATAAACTTCATGGACCAAAATACAGGCATCTGATTGATGGACACTGCCCAGCATGCAAGGACTCGACTTGCTTCATAAAGTCCCCAACAGAACTGTTCAACTGCTAAACACATGAACTTCACATGACTACATGTATAGCTGAGACTTTTGAACCATCCATCACTTTCAAACATATAATCCACAGCATGTGTGCTGAGCGGAGAAAAGTCTGCCCAAGGTCTTTTCAATCGTCGGCCACCCCAGGTAGTAATAAAGGTTGCTGGTCGTCCCACCTGGTATCCTTTGATGACGCCGTTGGCCTTATCCCTGGGGATGCCTTCCCATTGGATGCGGATGCTGTCCTTGGTTGCCAGGGTTGCCGTAACCCCCTGGGGGGCCGCAGATGGGGCTGCAAGGGGCACAACATCATCTCATTTAAAACCGTGTGCGCAAACCGTGTCATTAAAACCCAGTTAAATGTCACATCTACGAATCATCAGCCAACTAGACTACCCTAAAAAAAGTTCGCAAAAAAAAAAACACATGCTATCGTATGGCCTTCCGGTACAAAGTGCACTACGGGGTTCCTAGATATGCCATTCCTCTGGCATATGCCTTTGAACCCCCTCCATGTCCGTCATACTTCAAAGCGATTATTATAGCTGGAATATGACGTATGTAGGTCAGTACATTGCACCGGTTGCGGGTACATACACTCGGTGTGGTATGATTTGCGGTACAGCCATCTACACTGATAGCTGGTAACCACAATTACTGCAACAGAAGATTGCCTGATATCAACAGAGGGCTGCCGGGGTGGCCAATTAAGTGTCTAATACCGCGCATTCCCATCCCGGCTAATTGCTTTGGGCGACATGGAAGGGTGCCATGGCCACATCCAATTTTCTCCCAGCAACCGATACTCGATGGATTAGACCCAAATTTGTCCGAATGAATGGTGTATGCTGGGTTGATCTGTGCCGGTCTGTGATGTGGTGGAGAAACGTGCCCTTGTCGACTGATTGGACATGATGAAGGGCTGATGAGAGATAGTTACGGATGATGGGTAGTGAACTTGCCATCATGTAGTCAGATTTTTAAAAATTACCGGCTGCTCCAAGGGCAAAATTCACAGTATATAACTATTGGGAGGTAACATACGAGATCAGACTAACAAAATGTTCAATTCTTCAAACCACCATACATTGTACATCATGTGATCGTCGTATGATTGCAACTGAGGGTATTCTTGGGATAGTCGTACAATATTCAATTTCTTGTTACTGAAAAGACCGTATTATCTTGACAGTTCTGTCACAGCCTGATTTGTCTCGTAGTCCCTTAATTGAAAGCCCAGATTTTCCACCCACCATCCTCCAGTGTTTTGGAAGTGACGGGGCTGCTGGGCGGACCCTGGTGTCTCTCGTTGAAGAAAGGCTGGATCATGATGTCGTAGGAGGTGAACTTGGCCAGCCCGTTGACGACGGCGGTGCTGGCGCGCTTGTCCGTCACCGTCTCCGTGGAGTAGGGGGCGTTGCTGTAGCTGGGGCGGTACATGATGTGGAAGCCCTGCAGATACCGCTCCAGTCCCTTGAAGTTTCTCACCTTGTGAGAAGGGGACAAGAGAATGAACTCTTTTAGTTTACTCATAATTAAAGCAACATGTAGATGTGTGTTGCATGTAAAGGATAATGTTCTCCCTGCTACCTAACTCTGTAACCAGTACAAATTCTAAGCACATGGCTTTCTTAGCAATACTTCTTGAACTGGTGCTGCATAATTATGATGTACTTCAGACAAAGAAAAAAAACTACATGCATGCCTATTTTGAACTTGAAACGGATGTATTAAGAGGAGACACTGCATTACAACATCATAGACTGAAGTTCTCTTAAAGGAAGATTGGGAAAGAAAACCCTTCCTATCAATCATGATCGTAACAGTGAGAACTACATGTACATGTACGTGTACAGTATTTAAAGTCATAATCAATTTGTCATCTTGCATCAAAACATAGGAAACATGTGAACAAATTGGCTAGCTCTGTTATCCTTCACAAATGCACTTCAAAGAGAAACATACAATTAGTCAGTTCAGAAGTGACAGCAAAAGTTTACCATAGCAAAGCGAGGCATTCGCAGGGTCACGACACTACATTCAGCTAACATTTGATGTCAAAACCCCCTTCCCTGTGATCGGTACCATTCACTGTCATGTTCCCGTGTATCTGTAAGGGTTACCAGGCTCAAGTGCAAGGGTAACTGGATTTCCTCTGTAGCGCAGGTGGTTGACATTAGGCTGGCAGTTGGACAAGTGGGCTAACAGCCTGTCCTTACCCACACCTTTATGTAAACCGTGCTACAGGAAAGGCCCTGCACACGCATATGTCGAATGTCTGCTTGACAGGACTACATGGTTTGAGGTAAGAAACAACTGGTACGATCTGTGACTTGGTATAGTGGCGACACTGCTAGCATACTGGCTGCGTTACTTTAAACGTACACAAGAAAACGACAATCTAGACCCGTTCGGATTAACCCCCTCTATCCAGCCTAAATCCCTTTCAAACAAACCAACGCCGTGCACTTAAGTTTAACGTATCTCACAGTTGACATCTTGACTTAGACAGTGTCTTTACAGACAGATATCAGGAATTAGAACATTAAATCTTAGTACAACAGCTTAGAGGAAGATGTTTTTTGGGATAGTGCCTTGTCTTACCTGCCAGTTGACCTGGATTTCGGTGGAACTGATGGCAACTGGCTGTCTCATCTCGATCTGAACCGAACGTAGCTTTTGTTCCACAAGTTGCTGATCTTCTGGACTCAGGGTGGGGATGGCTGAGTCTCCTAGATGAAAAATAAATATTGTATGATTTATAAATATGGTAACAGCATAGGAGATATAATTTGCAGTTCAAATGATAGTTTTCTGAAATACATCCTAAACTAAGATGTTTCGAGAGACAGGTGTTTGAAGCCAATGAAGTCTGTTAACTCTCAGCTGTTGTCTAGTGAAAATAAACACAGAAATCAAGGAAAACATTCCAGTTTCCCCACTTCCTGTATGGTTTGTACAACATGTTCTTTGATGAGGTGACCCCAGTTGTGCAGAGATGCGTATCACGTACATCCTAACCCTGTATTTCCTATCACAGCTGACGTTTTTGGGGGAGGATCGCATCTGTGAATCATCCGGTAATTTCCCGCAGAAGCCATTTTTCAATGCGGCAACTATTACAGGGCGACTCATGACCTGAATCACCCCTGCTGAAGCCGGAACTTACATGGTGCATGTTCATCAACTTTACACATCGATTCAAACTTCTGCAAGATCAATATAACGTCTGAGACTTCAAGTCATAAATTTTCCTATTCAATCAACAGCATAAGATGAAAACTACACCTTCAATGTTTGCCGATTATCATGTCGTTGTATTATAATCTACTCAAAATGCTGCAAAGTTTTAACAAAATTTGTAGTGTTTTCAACTACACACACACACTTTGAATGCCTGATGAGTGAATCAATGTCTGGAAATGGCCTACACCATTACAGGCTGTCTCTGGAAACAGGTGCCTGGTCTTCAGGGTACTCCCAGCCCAGATGTGACCACTCTCCTAATACCCAACAACTAAATTGGCTATTCCCGGATCCATCTACGACCTGATCAATATTTCTTCACAAAAACGACCGAAAGGAAAGCATTGCGGACTCCTGGTAGTCTTAATTACAGGTAACTTTTGACTGTAATGACGAAGGATTGTTCCTAAAAGGACAATCTATGGTTAATGATTTTCAACACAGTCTGTCCTGTCTGTCCTGATAGGACATTTTCATCAGTCTGAAGTAGAGCGGACGCACCATTATCTAGTTTAGCCACATCCACCGGAGAGTCTGATAGCTCAATACTTTGAAAAAGATAGGGGCTAAAGGGTCGCTCCAATCAATATGCCTTCAGGGATGATCCTTTTGAAAGGTAGCCAAAGGTCATCACAGGACTTGAGTGGGAAATTACCCTCCGATAGAAACACTTCCATAAAGTGAGGACAACTTTGTCTTCATTATAGAACCCAAGTTTCAGAAAACTTTGACTACACATCTATCAGTGTGAGCATGTGACCCAAAGATATATTTCTGTAATATCACATTGTTTCAAGCAAAGACACTGACAGCACTAAACTTGTAGCAACCAAGACCTTTGATATAGCATACAAAACTTTGGAAGAATGCCCTTTAAAAATAAATCTGCTATAAAGAATCCTTACAACATCGCTCCTCGATTGCAAGTATGGACTATGATTTTCATTTTATTTTGATACATTATTTTGTACTGGTCTTGTCTTGGACATAATGTTGCATTGTCTGTGTATGTATTTACCCAGGGCCACTGAAAAGGCAGCGCCCAGTCACAAAGAGTACCACCTTAGCTAAAGAACACAGAAACAGATAATAAATAAATGAACAAACAAACCTTTCGTTCTGATGGCATCACTGACAGGGCTGGGTAGGCTGAGGCCCTGGCCGTTCTGTGCACGAATCAGGAACATGTAGGACGTAGCAGTCCGCAGGTTCCTGACCACGTAGGTAGTACTACGGACATCTGAAGCAACAGTCACCCAGCCAGTCCCCAGGTCATGGCTGTATGGGCACATATAGCAGTTCAGTGGTGTATAAGGTGTTCAAAAGTCATTATGTAGAAAATATAATGCAAATCTTGTAGAATATATTGTTAGCAAACTTTGTTAATTGTTATTGGGTGGGATAGCTTCTCTTTCTCTTTGCAGCCAAGGGCTGAATTGTGAGCTTATAATTGGTGGGGCTGAATCACAAGGGTCTGGAGCAGCTGCCATTCAGTGCTAACTCAGATAACCTCAATACGACATCAAAGTACCTCTTTTCCATAAGTATGGTGGGTTCTTTAATGTGCACAAGGCCTGTAAAAGGCCTCCTCAAAATAATAGACAACTTTTCTCCTCACCTAAAGTACTCCACAGTGTATGACCTGACTTCAGAAGCTCCACTTTTGGCGCTGGGTCTCCAGGTCAGGCGCAGGCTAGACTTGGTGATGTTACTGATGGCTGGTTTGTACGGAGGGCCGGGCAAGTCCGACGACTCCGGCTGCATTCTGGGAGGGAATACCTGCGAAGGGTCTGTAGGTTCTGCAGAGAGAACAAGAAATCAGAGATTTCAAACTTCCAGAAAGTAGATATTCTAGATTGTGTTAATAAATTACATCACAAAATTCTAATAGCACAAGCACAGCGGTTGAGAACCCCCTGTCAATCAAGACGTGAAATTGAATTTCTACCTACTCAATTTGGAACCCAAACATACAAACCTAGCACAAATAAGCACCACCCAAAACAATACTTTCATGTGTAAAAAAACCATAAACACTTGAACCTATACTACAATTACACATTTACAGGGACCAAAATCAGGCATTAACTTGTGACAAAACTTTATCAAGTTGAGCTATACTTGTCAAAATAAGTACACTTTCCAAACAGTTTGTCAGCAGTATAAATAGATAAATAGGAGAGGGTCTTTAATTACGAAAAGCTCATGGCTGTCACCTTTCTGCCAACAGCTAAACAACCTCCACATTGTCTTGAGAGTGTGGGCCAGCATCTTAATAGACATGTTGTAACTACTGTTTGTTCCACTGCTAAGCAAACCTTAAGGCTTGTTATGGCAGTTCAAATAAACTGAACTCTCCCATCTGGTGGGTTTTTACAACTCAGACACACACACGCATAAAATATCCTGTCAGTGGATACTCTTAAAAACTTTTATCGTGTGAGAATCTACTTGATAAGAAAGGAGCTTAACAGGAAGATTCAGGTTCTAGTTGGCAGATATCGTTCTAGTTGTCAGGATGGCCACACTATCAGTGTGGTTTATTTACCATGGACGTTGAGAGATGCAGTCCATGTGGTCTCCCCGCTCTCGCTGGAAGCAATACAGGTGTACATGCCCGAGTCACCGATCTGAAAGAAATTGTAAAGCAAGGATTGAATGTACTGCAAGAGACACTGACCTTGGCAATGAGTATTCAGTGCTTGCATCACCCAATAATGACTGCAATTTTTTCTGACTTTGAGTTTGATATGCATTAAACTGTTATGAAGTTTTGATTAACCTAATTCTTTTTTTGGTTATTCATAACCTTGATCCTTTGAAATATAAAAAAATGATGAAATCCAACTTAATATTATTGTAAACTGTGAACTCTGAAATATCTATGTTAATTTTGTTTTCACAGTTTTCATTACGAACCCTCCCACAAAAATACATTCTACATTCTGAGCTTCCCCCTTCTCCTTGCTGCAACAATTCATTTCCCCCTGTGTTTTTTTTTTAATATAAAAAATCCAGCACTTACTCGGACGTCAGATATCTGGAGAGTGCCCCTGTCCAGTAGCATGATGCGGTGGTCAGTGGCCAGGATGGGGTTGGAGTCCTTCAGCCACCTGATGCTGGGAGCGGGGTTGCCAGAAGCCTGGCAGGGCAGCATGGCCAGCTCGCCGATGTTCAGGGTCATGTTGGTGGGGCCTTGTCTGATGATGGGTGGTGGTCTATCTGACAGAACTGTGACCAAGAAATCGACAGTGTTTATAAAGCTTTATAAGATTTGATCACTGTAATACGTGGGGTGTACAGAATGGCCTTCCATTTCGCTCAATTTCATTCCATTCTGCACTATTTCACACTTTCTGTACACCATAACATAATATTCTTGGAACTTGATGTTTGAGCTTTTATCGTATTTTGCTGACAAAATTGCCGACTTTTTTACGTACGCAAAAACCATTAGTGTAAGTGCGTTTACATGTGCTTTTTTACATTGGTTTATATTTCAGTGGAAAAAGTGAGGAAAAAAGGAGGTTTTCGCTGTGTTTAAAGTTCATGGTTGAAGAAATACTGTAGTACAATATAAATGCAGTGCACTACAGTATTGTGTACTTTGCATTATCTTATTAAGAGAGCACCACAACAACTGCAATAATAAAACCACTTTGAAAGTAAATGCATTTACGGTATTATATAATGGATGGATGAAAACAAATGCATCTCTTACCTGCGACTTTGAGGTAGGCTCTCTCAGTCTCGCTGCCCGCTACGCTGAGGGCGGAACACACGTACCAGCCCTCGTCAGCCTTCTGTACCCCGGAGATGATCAGTTCACCGTTACTGGTCACCTTGAAACGCCCGTGGTTCTGGTTGGGAAACATCAGCACCTGCACACAGGACACAAGAAACAGAGATGTAGGACATCTATCTCTATCATAATGACCAGACACATTTTTGTACAATTTACAATTGAAAGTTTATTGCAAATACATGCCCAAGGGCTATAGCAGGTACAAACAACATGAATGAAAAAGAAAATACAAGGATATAAAAGACTACGTCTAATGTCACATTTCTACAACATGTGATTGTGGTACTTTAGTACTAGTTTTGCTGGGTTTGACTTCTTCTTTTGAGGCATTGGAAGATGAATTTACCCACTTCTATAATATGTGGGTTCTTTGATTTTAGTAGTAAAATTGTTTTATCGTGGTGGGGAATACACACAATGTAGTGGGAAAGTATGGGAGCATTTTGGACACACAATGTACTGGTAAAATACAAGTCTTGGTCATCACTGAAAACACAGGGTGAGTTTGATTCAAAAAATTTTTGGAAAGAACTCTAATATCTGATGCACACATTAAATATACATTTCTGAAACAGTATGGCACAACATTTAGCATCTAACTTCTTCTAAGTAACATAACTGTTATAAGAAATGCAGAATTTCAGTTACTAACTCTTTCTGGGAAAACTGACTGGAAGACAGACTACAAATGGTACTAAATATGGCAACCATGTAGGAGATACTGCAGGCAAAGCCACCCAACATCAATGGTTCAATTGTTATTGTCAACAGTCTCATGAATGGAGTCAATGATTTGTGGGGGATCCTAGTATCTCTACCACCCAGATGTTTTGGTCAGAGTTCCATTCAACACCTGGCCAGTCAATCTGCCATGTTCAGTAGGGGAGTACAGATGTGATGTGCCATCAATCACACACAGAATGGTGCCCTTCTCTTCCAGGGGTCGCTTGTTCCTGACCCTTTGGTTTGTACACATGCTGGAATAAATCTTCTAGGTTTACATCCCTCTCCTTCCTCTGGGGGGAGGGGGGTTAATTCAAAAATTCTGTGTGGCCAGACATAAAGTTTTTTATAAGGGGTTAGATGTAACCCTGATGTCAAGAAAGGTCTTGATGCCACAGGAAAGGCCCTTGAGGTATGGAAGACCTTGATGTATAATGTTTCAGCACATTGAACACAGTATCCTGTAACCTATCTCCTTCAGAAGCTTCCTGTATACCATTATCAGTGTTATCATCCATCCTGTCCATGCTAAGCTTCCATACTCTATGGAGTAGTCTTCAAAAAAACTTTTCAATACCAGGTGATGCCTGTCTGTCATTAACAGTAAATCGCCTAGTCAAAATACAGTATATTCTGAGAGGAAAGGAAGTCTTGCTTGGGGGAGGGGGCAGTTTCTTTCCACCACATCCTTTTCTCCCCCTAAACCTAGACAGTCTGCTTCTCATTTGCATCCAAGACCATGGCTCCATAAAATAGATAAATGATCCTTTATTAAGATCATTCTCCCCAATTTCCCAGCCTTAATGAACTAGTTAGGATGTAGCAGTGGTGTCCTGTGTATCCTCATCAGTGGAGTATTTGTTTACCCATGTAATGAGTCTGCTGTGGGGAATTGATGGACATTTCCCTAGTAATTTGGACATCCATCATTTTCCAGCTGGTGCCACAGGAAAGGGAGGAATTTGCTGGTCAAGAGTGGGGTCAAAATCTGGTACCTTCTTCAAGCAGATATTAGAATACTGTATGACTCTTCAACTTTTAACAGTTTTGACTCTTTAGATTCTAGGTCAACTCTTGACCTACTAACATTTTAAACTCTACATTTTTTGACCTTCTAACATTCTCAACTCTACAATTTTCGACCTCCTAAGGGACCCTACGGTATTTACCGGGGGGGGAGGGCCGGTGCGTACGGGGGGAGGGCCAAGGAAAAATAAGAGAAGGCGGGGGGAGGGCCAAGGAAAACTTTTTATCACAATTCTTATACCTTTTCAATGCTTTGAGAAGTAGGAAAGTACACGCTATATGTCCTTGGCAGCCGGTCACGGAACCGAAAATGCGTGTGCGCCTTCGCCCGAAATTGGTCGCCCCCGAGTATGATTGGTTTCTTCCATATCTCCCGTAACTCTGTTCGCCAAAATGGCGTCGTCGGAAAAAGATGTCGGTACAAATCCCCGACATTTTCATTCAGCCAAAAACGCAGCAACCTTCGTGAGCGTAGCAAAGTGCACCAGAGGATACGTGTGTCTTTGCAGAACCTTGATGCGAGTGACACGTTGGACAAGTTGCATGAACGAGTGGACAGCACGACGTCAGATTTTGTCGAGCGAAAATACTCCGACCTGGCTTCTGTGCGTTCCCCGCGATCGGAAAATGATTTAACTGATCCGGTCTATAAAGAGGCGGCATTTCTTTTTGTATTTGGTTCTTTTTTTTCGCTAACTTAGATGCATCGCGAACTCTTTATTTGCCCCGTTCCGTGAAATTTAGTCGTCCAAAACATAGATGCATTTTCAATATTCTATTTTCTCAGTCGTAAAATGTACCGACAGGCACATGAATGTACTGAAAACATCAGTATTACTTCGTTGCTTATTTGCTCAGAAATGACTCTAAAACACACCAGAGAGACTCTCGTGCTCTCCCCCCGCGCAGCGCTGACGCGCAGCGCTTACGTGGCCATTCCGCCAGGTATTTTAAAAGCCAATCCCCGTCCGCGCAAATTTGCCCCATTTCCTTGGCCCGGCGGGCACGCTCAAGAGCCGGGAGCTTCCCACGGAATATTTCACTTCGTCGCGTGCCGCACTTAAATATCATATCAAACTATTAATAAATTATTATTGATTGTTGATAGTATTAATTAGGATGTAGTTTCAGGGGCATTTGTAATGTTTCAGAAAGGGGGGGAGGGCCAAGGAAAGTTTTCTTATAGCGGGGGGAGGGCC
>NW_017804598.1:127896-153945 GCF_001625305.1 Branchiostoma belcheri | reverse complement strand
AGATGTGATGTGCCATCAATCACACACAGAATGGTGCCCTTCTCTTCCAGGGGTCGCTTGTTCCTGACCCTTTGGTTTGTACACATGCTGGAATAAATCTTCTAGGTTTACATCCTTTCCTTCCTCTGGGGAGAGGGGGGTTAATTCAAAAATTCTGTGTGGCCAGACATAAAGTTTTTTATAAGGGGCTAGATGTAACCCTGATGTCAAGAAAGGTCTTGATGCCACAGGAAAGGCCCTTGAGGTATGGAAGACCTTGATGTATAATGTTTCAGCACATTGAACACAGTATCGTGTAACCTATCTCCTTCAGAAGCTTCCTGTATACCATTATCAGTGTTATCATCCATCCTGTCCATGCTAAGCTTCCATAGTCTATGGAATATTCTACAAATAAAAAATTCAATACCAGGTGATGCCTGTCTGTCATTAACAGTAAATCGCCTAGTCAAAATACAGTATATTCTGAGAGGAAAGGAAGTCTTGCTTGGGGGAGGGGGCAGTTTCTTTCCACTACATCCTTTTCTCCCCCCTAAACCTAGACAGTCTGCTTCTCATTTGCATCCAAGACCACGGCTCCATAAAATAGATACATGATCCTTTATTAAGATCATTCTCCCCAATTTCCCAGCCTTAATGAACTAGTTAGGATGTAGCAGTGGTGTCCTGTGTATCCTCATCAGTGGAGTATTTGTTTACCCATGTAATGAGTCTGCTGTGGGGAATTGATGGACATTTCCCAAGTAATTTGGACATCCATCATTTTCCAGCTGGTGCCACAGGAAAGGGAGGAATTTGCTGGTCAAGAGTGGGGTCAAAATCTGGTATCTTCTTCAAGCAGATACTACAGCACTGCATGACTCTTCAACTTTTAACAGTTTTGACTCTTTAGATTCTAGGTCAATTCTTGACCTTCTAACATTTTAAACTCTACATTTTATTCTCAACTCTACAATTTTTGACCTCCTAACATTCTCAACTACATTTTTTGACCGTCTAACATTCTCAACTCTACATTTTTTTAACTAACATTTTCTTTCAACTCAACATTTTTTGGCATCTTTGAGGGGGGGTCCCTCCTGACATCTATTTCCTTTTCTTGATGAATGGACAAATTTAGTCCTTCCTGACAGGGTATACCCCCTAAACAAAGAGATTTCCTGTACCCTATCTAATCTTACAGAGACAACAGATCTCTCCGTGCTGACAACATAACTATCATTTTACAAACAAGAATCCTTGCATACCCCGATGACTATCACATCACATCGGGTCTATGAAAAAGTTTTGGGTTAGTTTTTCTTTAAATTTGTGATTCAGAGCCCTTTTGAAGAAATTAATCACCTATGAGTTATAAGGTTACCTGGCCCACCCTTGACTAGCCTGGAGGAAGGAAGTGACTGTTGAACTTTATCCAGAAATGTCTGTGGGTTCTAAAAAAGGTAGGAAATTGGCAATGATCCCAAGGCCGGCTCGTAACCTTTGCCAGGTATGCATAGGTGCTTCCAAGGGGTGAGGTAAAAATCTTTGAGGAGCTGGCTAAAACAATTATTGTATTCCCAAGGACCAAGTGTACACATTTCTATCAGTTGAAGTAAATCTGGTTAAAAATAACTGCAGTTGCCATAGCTATGAATACTGTAAATAACTTCATATTCGCGGTACTTTATATTTGTGGTTTTCGCAGTCACTTCTGTACCACGAATTTATCATTACTGCGACCAAATAATTTGCTGACTTTTTTTCTTCTGCACCAGCAGCCACTGCGAACATATAGTTTAACAAACATGTCTATTTCTTCTCAGACTGTGAATGTTTGCTACCGCAAACTTGAACTTGAAGTGATTTACAATATCACTAATGTTATAGCCTTTATGGTGCACACTGATATGGACAATACACATTGAGAGGTTGCAAAAACTACTGCTTATTAATATTCATATGTCGTTAGGACTGGGAAGGAGGGGATTTGTGAAACGTCCAAGTGCAATGGTGCAGCTGTCGCTGGTGGTGCGTTGACATTGTTTAGCAGGATTGGAGGAGTTATATGGACAGCGTGGCTGCAAGCTGATATGAAGGGGTATCTCGTATTTATGTAAAACAGCACCAGAATAAGCTGGCATAACAAACACTGCCGTCCTTGAGGATTATGATTGTCAGAATAAGTTTTTTGTGGACTAGAAATTGCGCTTAAGTGCTTCTTATGCAAAGACCAACAAACCACAATTTACTCCTTGAGCCTGTATGTGTATGTGTTAATGTACAGTTACTACAGGGAGTGAATAGGGCCAAATCAAATTAGACAGTACAGTCCACACCAGTTATTAATGCAAGCTATGATTTGAATAGCTGTCTGCCACACACTCAGACTTCATGAATAACTCACGATTGGCAATATTAAACCCAACCTGGGGGTCAAGTTTTTACGGCGAGGATCAAATTTCCTGCCCACAGGGCTGAATAACCAAATATTAAGTACATTACCGGTCGCATCAGTTCTTTTTACATGGGTTCTCTGTAACTACCAATAACCGAGGACTGCTTTATTGGCAAATTGTACGGTTCAGTTGACATCTGGTCCTTTCTGTGGTAAATTGGCCAATATCTGGTTGATATGGGGGAGCCGTTATCTTCATATCATATGCATACATTTCCTACGCACTAATTTCAACATAATATCTGATTTCGTGGTGATATCAAGCCAGGCAGGAGGTGATTTGGCTGGGCGACATGTCTGGCTAGTTATCACATCATCCAGGTTTAGCAACTGTCATTCGATACCCTTTCTGGCAGGAGAAACTGTAGACACAGCCAAAGGGAAGAGGCTTTACTCTTATATGGTGTCTGGTGATGGTTGTCTGGGCTTTTTGGCAAAGCCAGGCTAGTGCGTACACGAATATGAGAGGCTCAAGTCTGCCAGTGTGCGGGGAGATCCTTATCTGGTGTGGGAACATGCAGCCCATCTCTCTCCCTGGTTCCATCCAGTAATCCTAGCCTCTGGGAGTGTGGACTAAGGTGTAATGATGCGTCCAAGGATTCAAGGTCTCTACCTGCCTATTCTTCTCCCTTAGCTACACAGTCAAACTTTACGACTGCCTCTTTGCTTTCAATTAGCAGGCAATTTTTCAAAACACGGATTAACTGTAAATCAGGAAATATTCACAGTGGTTTTACAAATGTATGTTTTCATTTTTTTAATTGAGCTCTCAATATAAAATTATCATACATGTACATCGAACCTGTGCTGTCTTGCAGAGCGTTACTATAGTTGCAACAATGAGGTTAACACCACAAGTGCTTTCTTTCCCCTTTTCAGGCAAAATCAAGCCCATCTGAACCTTACATGTACATGACAGTAAAACAGTATTCTGTACTGTAAAATATTCTACAAGGTCTCCTTCAATGCATTTTTATACAACGTCAGAACCAAACCATGACCCTGGAAGTAATGAGCCAGGGTATCTCTGTCAGATAGGTTGCGAATGTCACGCCGACAGAAAATTGGAATATTGGAAATCCGTCGCCACTCTACTTAAGTCGATCAGTGCTGCTCGAGTAGCTTTGCGAGGTGGGCTCCGAAACTGACTGGTTCAGTTCTGTCTAACACTTCTATAAGCTTGGAGTGAAGAAAAAAAGGTCTATGATTACCGGGATTTGGTGTAATCCATGAGGGTTTTGATACTTGAATGTGGTCAATGCAGGGGAAGGGCACTTCCTATCAATTCAGCCCAAGTCAGCTTTATTGAAATCCCATTGTCCTAAGATTATGCCTGATCTGTTGGGAACTGCTCCATTGAGGTTGGGAAGAATGCTAACAAAGGGTATGCCGGTATGTGAAATCGTGAGAATTGTGATGACTTCAAAGAGAAAAATTTCTACACCTACAAATGGAATGACTAGGGATTTCGGGTTTCTATTTCTGCTTTTTTGCGAAGAGACGGACAAAATCCCTCTTTGAAACTGGAATGGTCCATGGTTGAAAATTAGGCTACCAGTATTAACTATGGCATGCCTGTCGTCATTCCGACAATCTGATCATCTAGACATTCTTCTGACTGTCTGTTTGAAAATAGAAACCCCTATGACTTCCCTTCCTGTGTTGGTATGCAATGCGCAAACGTAACTCGGAAGATATAATACCAAGGATCTCTACCTTTTGCTTGAACGGCGACTTGAAGTAATGCCAGACATTCGTACCAGCTTTACAAGGGTTGCTCAATGCTTGTGACATTTGGAAGTATGCCTTGCCAGTGATAGGGTATTGTTCCATATGTATATTCTGTCTGCAATTCATACCTTAATCGAGAAGAATAACACAACAGCTTGTGCCGCCGTAAATCGTAATGGACATTTCCTGTTCAGGGCTAGGTCACGCTTCAGTGCAACTGCAGAAAAGCTGTCAGGATGATTTTGAAGCTCTACAGGAACAAGTTCACTGTCTTTTATACAGATCACAGCTGGGACATGTCTTCAGAACCTCAAGGAAACTTTCTTTACATTCATTGAAGGATACAACTTAGTTTTGGTTTGCTGACTTAAGTCAGAATATAAGGAAGGACACGTCTGAAATGTCTCACTGGCATTATTTGTTTTAAGTCATTTTTCCCACACCTTGACCTTTCTTTGAACATCTCAATCCTTGGTTGATAACTCTGGTACTTGAAGGCAATAACCATTCCTTTTCTGAGCTGGTATTAGTTGCATTTTGCACATCATGCATAGTCTGGACATTTTTGGTCTGTCTTCAAGTGACACCCATTGTCTTGTCTGACCCTTCTTCTTCTTCTTTCATCCTCAACACAAGGTGTAGCAGCAGAAGTTTTGCTTCCAATACTGCTTCAATACTTCCAATACTGACCCTAGTAGAAAGCATATCTACAAGAATTTCTTATAAGATTACCTGACTTCCTTCCTTCTGCCAGAAGACGGCAGGCGGAGGGTTTCCTGCCGTCTCACACAGGAAGGTGGCGATCTTGTTCAGCCCGATCACCTGGTCACGGGGCTTCGTCTTGAAGGTCGGCCGCTCTGGAAAAACAATCCGCAGTCAATCAGTTATGTTGTTCTCGCGTAACAGGAGATCATTGTTTCTTACTGAGTAATGCTATGCATGACCACTTGTGTCCATGTGCAAAGGAAGATATCAAAAAGCTGACCATTTCTCTTCCATAGAGGATTTGTCATAAATTTACTGTAGTTGTAGAAATCAATGTCTTCTGGTAAGTGTTGGTATTTTGGTCTTCTGTAAATGTTTTGAACATGTACATGTACACTCAGTCTGTAATCCCTAAATTTTCATAGAATTTATGTTCCCTGTTTTCACATTCATTTCAGCCATGAACTTATCATTTACAACAAAAATGTCTTTCACCCCCACCCCTCCCTGCACTTGCTGATACCCATGAAGATGTCAACATGAAGTTTTCCTCGTGAAGACCAGTGAACAATATTCTGCATAATTTTGTATGTTACGTAGTTTTGTGCAATGACTACAGGTAGAAAAGCTATGATAAAATTGTGGCTCGAGAGCTCTCAATAACTCAAACTGAAATCTAACTGCCATTTGGAGTTGGACGGCTAATTCTATACCCACACACTCTGTGGAAGGCTGTGAATTGAGCTGCCCTACCGTGTATGGTGAGTGTGGCCTTCCCCTCCACTCTCCCCACCAGGTTCTCTGCCGTGCACACGTACGTGCCTTCATCCGCTGATGTCACCCGCTCTATCTTCAGGTTGTTATTGTCCAGAATTCTGGCCCTGTACAGAGATTCATTTATTACATTAAATACAACTATCTAGGCACTTCATACATACTTAGGTTTTACCACCTTAGCTATAACACCTTACTTAAACAATTATGTTTTGTCTTTAACAGACATTGTATGTGTCTATTGGATAGATGGTTTTGAATAAGAGATACTATGATCTAAATCTACTTTAAGATCTGGAATTGCTTTTTACCATGTTTGACTTCAAGGCCTTTCATTTTACATCATAGTCAGTACATACTGCACATGTCTTACATGTAGGTTCACTACAGTAAAAGAGATGGAAGATTTGGCAGTGTAAGGCCAAAAGTCAGAGCGAAAAATCTACCAGGAAATCTAACACGATCAGGAAACTGTTGCCTGTAGCATTTTTTGACCACCAAGGCTATCTGTTCTCTTGAGAATAAATGTCCCTCTGTTCTGACTGGTGCTTTACCTGCCAAGCGGAAGTGCGCTCTCCTCACGACTCCAGGTCACCTGCGGAGAGGGGTCGCCGCGTACTTTACACTTGAACTCCACATCCTCCTTGACGATAGCTGTGACATCTTCTGGGGCCTCGGAGAACGAAGGTTTCACTGAAATCGAGAAGGATTCAAATCAGAGTTAGTCCTCGGCATGATAACATCTTGGTAGACATGCACGCGCATCCCTGAGATAGTGAGTCAAAACAGGTTTCAAATCCCGGATGTCGCCAAGCATGCAGCGGTCTATTGCTAACACTGACTATCTCACGACAGTTGTACGGAGCTGGAAGTTGAATTGTACAGTTTTAATCACATCCACCTAATACACATGTACTACAACATACAGAAAACCTTACCTAGTTCCAGTCATGGTGGTCAGTGCTGTTATGGTATACTACACATGCATCCTACACTGTGACTCATAATCACATATGAGTTTATAATATTCATGAATGATACTGTAGTTCTCATAGTCACAAGCATCAAATGGTGGGTGTGGACATTTAGAGTACCGTGTTCTGTTGGAATGTTGTTAGGATTACATGTACGTGATTCGGGGGGGGGGGGTCTACTGATGGAGGGGGGGACACAGCACGCAACATGACAAACACGTGCACAACCACAGGGGGACGGGGATGGACGATGAGTGGCGTGTTTTTAGTCGGTGAGGTGATACGCAGGAACGTCATACGGTCAGGAACGGAACGGCGACTCACCATAAACGGACAGCGTGGCCTGTTCACTCACGCGTCTGCCGACCATGTTGGTCCCTATGCAAACGTACGTCCCCGCATCGCTTTTCTTCACTTCGGATATCATAAGTTTCCCCGACTCAAGAACTCGTATTCTCTCGCCCTCGTTTCTGACAACTAATCCGTTCTTTTCCCACGTTATTCTAGGTTCCGGGTAGCCGCGGGGAGGGTCACACTGAAGTACGGCCGGCTCTCCGACTGCAACTGTAAGGCTACGGGGATTTTCCTTGAAGTCATCCCGTAATACTGGAAGGCAAAAGGGGGTTCCGCATTACTGTACTGCACTCAAGTCCGTCATGCCAACATGCATGCTGGGGTGGAGCATGCTGGCAACTTTCCTCCACGAAACGTCAGTGGACATGCAATTTGCCTAAAAGGCACAGAGCTATACGTGTATTCTACAGTCACTTAAGAGAACATAAGAGAACTTTGATGTCCGGAAAAGGCCATTTCTACACCATGCTTCAGGAATTTTGCAGTGTACATAAGTTCTCTACGGCCGGGGGGCGTACATGCATGTCAGAAACTAAGGAGAAGACTATTTCTACTTGACGTCTCACGGAATAATAAAAGGTGGTGCAACTGAACGGACACTGGCAACGCATGCTGCATATGTTATGGACAGGTTTGAGAAAAACAAACAAACACAGACGTGCCATAGACATGTTCATTTCTAACCATTTCTTAAATATTGGACAAATTATCTAAATTCACAACAGTCATAAGTTACTAATGTTTTCATGGAATTGAAGGCTTGTCTGTAATTTGATACGCAAGTAATCCTGCATTAATTACGAGGTTGGAGAACAAAGGGAACAGCGACAACAGTGACCAATTGTTATTGTTATCAGCTCTGCTATCTCCTGAAGGTTGTGTTGACAGTAGGTGACCTTGGGATTGCATCCTGTTTGTAGAAGTTTGATGCATTACCTCATTGTCTGCGTGGCAGAAGACCAACTGCCAAATGGTTTTTGAATAGATGTCAAATCATCTTTAACAGTCTATATTCTAAACAAACCCATAAGACTGGCCAGCACGAAAATTTTGGGCCGTTCCTAAAATTTGGGGAATAGGAACCTTTCCTCTAAATGCTCAGTTTATGTTCTTTTTTTGCAAACTTACTTTTTTCACAGTAACAGAGATTGCAAAAATTACAAATAGAACATCTTTTTTTCAAGAATATAAAATGTAACATATTCAAGTTCATAGCTATCTTAACAATATGCAACGTAAGAATGGCCTAGACTTATATCAAATTACAGGGATGTTGTTAGTAAATTCCTTCTTTATCTGACAAAGTGTTTCCCCACTCCTGTACTTTTAATCATTATGCTCTGGCAGGGTTTCTCCTAAATCCCCTTATTAGCCAGCCTTTCCAGAGTGAAACAGAAATACTGGGGGGATTTACCTCCATCAAAAATTAATTGTGGCTGGTGGTGACCTTCAAGCATGAACGTGACCATTGGCATAACTACAGGGACTGACAGTCCATAGGGGGCCAACTCTGTTGAGATACAGTAATATGGACTTCTTGCATGAGGGTCTGCATGCCCTTTTCTATGTGTAAGGGTAACAAGCTACTTATATCAATTCACTTCATTCATCTCAATTTACCTAATCGTAGTTGTAGCCATCCTGCTTTAGTTCAGGTAACGATCTTGTTGGTGAATTATTTGTGAAGCGCAATTTGTCGATTGTAAGTCTACGTGCCATTATACTTCAACAATTAATCGTATTGTGCAATCCAAAAGTCACAACAGAGCATCCGGTTGAATCAGTGTTTGCAGAATAGTATTGCCAGACTCCTCATAAATACATTTGGATAACCCATTGAACACGTTCCCAAAACCTTTCTCAAGAACAAGTCAATTTACTTTTAAGCATTGCTGGTCCTGATGAATCTACTATTCAATGTTGCAAGCCTCCTAAATTTACCAGGATCCCCCATGCAGACCCTCGTGTGTATGTATCACCAGGAAGCTGAGAAGCCATAGCTCACACAGCTTTCACATTTAGATGGGTTTGCCACCCGCTTCCCTCTGGGAAGATTTGCTTCAAAAGTGTCCATATCCCTAGGAACGGTTGACTTGGAACCATGTTGAGTGCAGGTAAAGCTTGGTCAAGTCCTGGGGGTGCTATTCCGACGGGCACTTAACAGGTTCAACTGAAACGCATCCCAGATCTGAATATCATTATGGCCGCTGCACTGAATATCGCGACTGGAATGACAATTGTGGTACCAACAGCCCATTTCAAGTAAAAATCAGTGTTGCTTTTATAAATGTTTGGAAAACATTAGAAGCTAAAACTTTGTTATCAACTTATCAGCTGGAAGCCCTGGTGTTCAACTTTGAGCAGATTTATTCGGGTGTTCACAGGTGTTCAATTTTAAGCAGATTTATATAATTTCTTTTTCCAATTCAGGGGAACATCACGTTGCCATGAATGGCGTGCCCCTAAGCTACTTTCGTGCCTTGCAACGTAATAAAACTTGCAGTGCACTACAAAGGCTTAACTAAGCTCGTATACTTCTAGCTTTCAACAGAATGTAGAACCCTAGGGCCGTGTGTAAAGTAAAAAGGCAGGGAACTAATTTCGTTGGCGTGCAGCTCAGAGAAAGTGCTGCCATCATGCCTCGAGCACACTGGAGCCAGAGTAACCCCTCCAGGCAATGGTATGTGAGATTTAATTAGATTAGTTTGATCTGTCTTGTACATTTCCTTCTGCATGCTGCCGAGTGAAGAAAGCAGGCAAGAAACTGGAAACCTACAACACAGAATAGGAGCTCCAAAGATGACGCAACCAATACCCTGATGGTACAAACACCATTCTCCCACAGATACTGGTATGCTCAAGTAGACTTAACCTTTCGCATGCTAACAATACCAGTACTGTGCTGGGATGCACCCTTAGCATGCCAAAGGTAAAAGCTATCTTTTGCTCTTCAGAGGAAGGATTTACAAATTACGTCAAACAAATTCTCACACAAATATTTGTGCAAGACAACCAATACTTTTTTGCTCAAGTAGTGGAGGACTTAACCTTTAGCATAGTAACATGTAGTGCAGGGGTGCACCCTTAGCATTGCAAAGGTTAAAGCCACCTTCCTTTCTACAAATTCCACGAAATCCCACAGAACATTGACCTTGGGGTATATCTGGCTCCAGAAAACTTTTAGAAAAAGCGTCGACTCACCTGCTACTTCTAACGTGGCGTTATTGCTAACCGCCCTGCCGAGGTAGTTGGTAGCGACGCACTGGTACCGCCCTGCGTCCGGCTTACTTCTCCTACCGTGGATAATTCTGAGGAAGAAAAGGGAGCCGCTGGGGAGCAGCATCCGGTGGGACCGGGCGTTCTCCAGGTCCGTCTCCACGGGCTGGCCGTCCTTGAACCACTGGATGGTGGGCGTGGGCTGGCCCTCCGCTTTACAGTTCAAGGTGGCTGGCTCGCCCTTTGGCACGATAATGTCCGAGGGGTGCTCGATAATCCTGGGTGGGAAGTCATCTTGTTGATATCTTGTGGCTGGAAAACATAAATGAGAAAGCATGAATTTTATGAAGTATCAACCAAACCTCTGTACATAAAAGAGCCCACCACATTTTTCGAGAAAAGTAGGGATGGCCCGGTATGCTTGGCTATAAACGCGAACTGCAGCAAAACCGCAATGCACTATTAGATACTTGAAAAAGCATCGTGCTTCACCGAAGTTGATGATGACAAAACAAAAACAATAATGCATATACAGTAGTGCAAGTGTCAACAAAAATATTCCCATAATCTATACAATAAAAAGAAGTACATCATCACACATAACCAATGATAACAGAAATATTATGCGCATAAAAACTCCTCTTAATCACTGTGTTGTCAACAGTTAGCTCTTTGAAATATGATGGATTTTTTGTCATTTCCGTGATAAGGACTGAAATTTGTAAGTCTTTGGATCCGATAGATAGGAAAAAGGAAAAGGATAATGTTGTTATTTATCATCAGTCGGTAGACATTTTCTATGAATACTAAAAAGTAATTGTTGGGTAGCATTAACATTTGACTGGATACGTTATCCGTCATACGCTAAAACGCTCAATCTCCTTACTGAAATCGTGTCGCCGGCGTGTAAATTGAGTTAGCAGGCTGCATATTTAATTACAACGTGTCTGACACGTCCTACATCTTGTTCTCCCTATCTTCAGCTAGTTAGCGTTTTTCTTCGCTGATGGATGCGCCCGACTTTTCAGTTCCATCACGTCGCCAATTGCCTGGAGTCTCGTGCACGTTTTATCGGCATGTGATCTGACGTTCACTTTATAAAGCTTGCATGTGGGGGAATAATGGCCCTGCATGGAAAATCAGGGCAGGCAGAGGATGATAAAATCTCCCCGGAGACAGCACCAGGGATGCTCAGCTGAGAAGGGGACAATCATGTCT
Organism: Branchiostoma belcheri; assembly: GCF_001625305.1. NCBI lineage: Eukaryota > Metazoa > Chordata > Leptocardii > Amphioxiformes > Branchiostomatidae > Branchiostoma > Branchiostoma belcheri. The sequence continues at coordinate 142,536 of NW_017804598.1, read as the reverse complement.
GCATTATGTAAAGCTGGGGTGTTTTATTGCAATATATTAGCATGGGGTGGCCTGCCACCTTTCATATCAGGATGGGAATAAACACGGAAAATGTACACATTTATGAAATTAAATGTTTCATAACTGATATATTTTCTGGAAGACAGCTGTAACTATATAAATTTTTTTTATTTGGTCAGAAATTTTTAGATTTTAATTTTTAGATTAAAAAAATTATTAGATAACACAAACTGTATGTAACTTGAGGGCTTGTAAATTAAAAAAAACTAGAGCAAAGCAAAAGAAAATTACCAATGTTTCAGGTGATATTGGAGATAAACCATCCATTAGTCTCATATTGTAATTTATATTTACTGTCGTCTGTAGACCATACCAATCCACCCATCCCTACAAACACCCCTAAAAATCCTAAATATGACAAAATGCTGGAAAATATGCCTTGATAGCACTACTTGTACTACTCACGTAATTGGAAAATCAATACACTGGGTGTGTATGTTTATTTTATGACTCTATGTTATCAAATGTAGGCATTTCCCAAAATTGCTCATGTTCCAGTGAGAAGCTTTCAATTTAGGAGAAGCCAATGATACACTAAGAAGGTACCCATAATATTCATAAAGAATTTAGCTATTCATAGGGGACGAAAGCCATTACTAAATGGTAGGAGGAATGTTTCCATTTACTGGAATCCCTCCAGTTTTCAATTGCACAAGCTTTCTCAACAGGGAAAAATAGCTCCTGGACATATAATATTATATTTGTTGACAGTCGAGAGCCAGTATCAACAGAAGATAGGCTCCTGAGTGTTTTCCGTTTCTGATTCCAGTCCAGTTCTGGTTCCCAAGTCTCAGACGGTTCCTGCTTTTACGTCTACCACCCTGGCACAGCAGGCATTTGCATACCTCAGTTCCCCAACACTGGAGACAATGCGCTGAGAATCCGGACGGACCTTATACAAGTATCAAAGGGACTTCCCACGATAACTACCCGTTTCAAATATTTGCGTATCCTCCAATACTTGCCAACAGGAATATTGCCATATTCTGATTACGTTTTGAACAGGCGGGTCCCTATTTAACATACCGGTTCCGTGGGCGGTTGGGACCGTTTATGGCAGGTTTTGACAACAGATATGGGCATATGATGGATTGTGTTGATAATGTCCACCCCTGACATTATTAACCTCTATATGAGCAAAATATTTGATCGACTCTCTGACCTTTTAGGCCGATACGGGAGCCTGTGCTTTGAGAGGCAGTTATACCCAGACATATCACCTACATGTATGGCGCTCTGGATAAAAATTTGCAGGCATCAAAATTACTGACCATAAAATTGCCAAAATTGAAATCGCATCTGGGGCTGGGTGATAATGTACAGCAACCATATGGGACTGTTGACAGTATCCAAAAAAATCAGACACAGCAACAACTCGTGTTGTTATAATAATAGTAATAATCAATGAACTTTTGGGTGATCCATCATTTCAAAATCCATTCTACAACACTGAGATTTGAGAAATTCTGCCGAGAAGACTATGGCTTCCTCTGAAAAGTTCAGAAATGGCATACTTCATGGTAGCATCAGAGAGAAAGGACAACTGTAGGCAAAGACGTTGCAAAATCCATTCAAAATCCATTACAAGATGACATTACAAAATCCATCAAAAAACACTCAAATTTGAGAAATTCTGCAGAGTACAGTAGAGCTCATTAGCTATCTCTCAAACGTTCTAAAACAGCAAAAAGTGCACTTCATGGTAGCTTGAAATGGAAGGACAAGGAAGACATTGTTTTTGAGATCAATCTCCCATTGCAAATCAGCAGGCCCCTCCCTTTCAAACCCCAGGGAGCCCGGGTCACCATGCAGAGAATTGGTAACACAACCGAGGCTACCCCCTAACTCCTAGATCCTAGCATCAGCTGCTTGGCACTTCTTCACTACAAAGTAATTCTCCGCAGCACTCGAGGCTCTCTCGGACTGAGAAGGACTCTTCCTATGTCTTAAAGCAAATAACCATCTCCTCGAGTGCTTGCTTTGTGGCAGGTACAACTCCACATGTTCCCGAAGGGTAAACAGTTAGGAAATGAGACAAGCAAACATGGCTCAAGGACCCGGCAGCCACACTTCTGGCCCACCAGCCCCCCATTCTTCCTTTTGTTCCATGCTTTCTGTTCAGTAGGCTATTCACATCTCGTAATGCAAATGCGGCCCTAATGCAAGTCTCATCCTCCAGTGCACAGGGCCGTAAGGGTGGTCCTCTCCGTCACTCGTCAACACGAGATAAAACGTGTCTGAGAATAACAATGACCTGAAGTACAGGAGCAATACCAGGTGTGAAGAATCACCTATCCCATAACAAATGAGCCATCTTATGCGACCAAGCATTTCCAATACTCTTCAACACTCGCAGGAAGGGCATATTAGTTCCAGTGCGGATTTTCTCCATTTTTTCCGATGAACGAACACACTGTTATCGATAACAATGGAAACCCCAATAGGCACGTCTTGTTCTGTGCTTCCTTCCTTTCTTTCTTATCTCATTTCTTAACCTACATCTTGAAGACTCCAGGGATGAGTCCCTTGAGAATATAAGGGAGGAGTCAAGGACAAGTGGATGATAGGTGAAAATTCCCACAGGTAGAAAAGGTGTCTGTCTGGTGCTGACTCATCTGCCAAAGTAGTGTCAACACTTTATGGACTCCAGCCTGTTTATTTATTTATCTGGGCCACAATGCCTGCTGATCCTCTTCATTGGGGGAAAGGGGCACCAACCAACCAATACACAACTGTGTTTTGAGGACTGTTAGTTATCAAAATATGGGACAAGTGCCATGGTCGACTACTGTGCAGGTAGCTTTGGCTTCTGGTGGTCTGTGTAGTAGTACGCCATTTTTACAATCAATCTTACCAGAAGACAACATTGTCCTGTGTGAGACTGGTATGGTAGAAGGAACGAGAGACAAAGGAAGCCTTCCTGCTGTTGACCTCCTTTTTTGCCTACAATGCCTAGCATTTAAAGCATTCAAAAGTGTTAGTTTATTGATGTCCATCCCGCTGCCTTCTGACCACTCCTGTGACAGACTGTCTGGCGGGTGCTTTGATGTCGGTCCCTTTGCCAGGCTCCCATGCCTAATCAATTCTGGACAAAATGCATGTAGCCACCCAGCCCAGGCAGCCAGCCAACCACCGGAGTGATAACGTCTCCGACTGCGTACAGCGGCGTATGATGAATATTCCATAACTTCCCATCCCACACTGCGTATGCATGCAACAGCCGCGGGTATTCTACGCGTAATCCTCCGTTTTGGCACGGAGGAATCACGAGACCGACACCGCTGCCCCTCGCGCTGATCCGTAGTTGTTTCCAACGCTCCTCTTGTGTATTTTCCAATTCATCAAGACGGGAGCCGTTTCTCGACAATCAAAGCTGACCACTGCACACAAGAATTTGTTCCATTATCCCAACAGATGGCCTGTGAAAGAGGGGGACCCTTTTCTGCATTACAGGGAAGGTCATGCGAAGCTTGTGGGGTCAGGAGCTGTACCAGCCTGGACAAAGGAGTGTTGCCACTTCTCATTGCCCTATTCAGAGGGGATGGGAAAAGGGACAGAAAAAGGAAGAAGATTGATGGCACTATCCCTGGGTTACCTGTCTGTCAAGGCTGGCAATTGGCAGGTGTCTATGTAGAAAAAAACTCATTTCATAGCCAGCATCCAAAAATACATCTCAAAGATATGGAAATACACAAGGAGTCATAACAGGAAAGGGAAATAATCTCCTTTAAAGTTTAATGGTGTTTCTTAACATATTTCTATCCTTGCATCACTTGACTTTGGTAAACCGTGTGGTGTAGGATTTCTAAACCACATGATCTCTATCTATGGTCAGTAAACAGAAAAATTGGGCATTGAATACTGATAGGTAGGTTTCTGGGAAGATATCCTTGCTTATAATAGATAACATAATATGAAACATCAAAGTTAGTACTAAGATATCATCAATGGGGAGTTATAGGGTTGCCAAAATTTATTGAAAAGGGATTGGGAAAGAAAGGGTAAGTTTTCTCATCTATAACCAAAGGATTGATGACAAGGTCATTTCCAAAGTTATTGGACTGATGAAAATCTATAGTATTGCTAATTTCTCTCAAATCTCCAGTCACGGGTGCACGGCTTTTCATTGGCTTTGACAATGGAACTCATTACCTCACCCAAATCACCGTCCATGAGCAATCTCTCAGGTTTACAGAGCAGAAAATTGACATTTCAATCTCCTGCGGAAGTACTCTGCTGCAGAGGAAATACATCTAGGACGCTGTGTGCAAGATGAACAACCACAAACAGTGCAGAAGAACGGCCATTTCTGGAGCTGAGAACTGTGCCTTGAGCAGGAAAAGGACATGCGGTACAAGGTGTTACCTGCTAAAGACTTAGTGCTCCTGAAGACCCAATCATTACAGGTGATAAAGGTCTCTCCCCACAAAGCTATGGTGCAGAAAGATAAGCTGGCACCACTGATAAGCATCTCCCATTAGAAGTTTGTGTACCCTATAATTTTGGGTCGCCACATTTACATGTCTGAGGGGTGAGTAAGCTACTGCTGTGAGTCCCTCAGTTCTGGGTGTAAGACTTTAAAGCTGGGATTTTGTAGTAATTAACATAAACTTCTCGACAAACTGCATACTAATTTTAGGAGTTGTAGTCAACTTCTTGAGGGACAACATGATAAACAGACACCTGTGGGGATAGAAAAGACAACAAGCTGCCACCAGAACAGGGGACACACGCCAGTATTGTGCTGGTGGGGGCTTATCTTCTTGGGTAAATGGGTTCCGATGACTGATGTCTGGTCAACTTCTGTCTTCTTTCAACGCCACTGACCGCTACCTCCTCCTGGCTACCTCTCAAAATAATTCATTAAAACACCAGGCATGTCCTTCGAATCAACATTGTTTTGTGTTTTTGTGTGTGTGCCTGTGTGTGTGGTTTGAATTCTTCCAGAATCTTTCTATACTTTTTTTGCGAAAATCTGGCGATTATTCAGGTCTGACCAGTGTAACAGCACTCCTGTTTGGTTTTAAGAACGGGTGAGTAGCCAAGAGAGGCACAGGTCTCCCTGGTTAAGTCCTGGCCCTTATCTGTCTCACAGCACAGTAAGCTACACTCCAGTCTCAAAGCTTTCTTGCTCCACCAGGCCAGACTCGGTGTCTCTAGGCTAAGGCTTTCTGATATCTTTATCTCCTTCTCTGTTTTCTTTCTACAATCTCATGGCCAAAGGTCAAAAGAATTATTAACACTTGATACCCCATTTCCCCCACCCTTGGGTATAAACAACTTTGTAATTCATATGCTTGACACAGGTAAAACACATCAGATAGGAGTAGGGAAAAGTGGATGGCTTAGCAAATATAATGTACGTACGCTTTCGAGAGGCAACGTTTCAATAAAACCTTCCCTACGAAATTGATCATGCAGCCGAAATGGCTTGCTTGAATGTTTATGACCACCATCAATTATGTTTACTGCGTCAATTTTTCAGCAAGAAACCAACTGCTACAGTAGTGTTGTATGGAATATTACAGTAATGTTCAAGTAGGAAAATGATGACTTGCTAGGCACTGAATACAATCTAAGAAGATCTTTTGGGACTTTTGCATTTGAAAAGATACAGTGACAATGACGAATACACATTCTGTCTTCCAATCACAACTGAAAGGGAAGCACTTAATGTTGTCTAAACACTAGCAGGGAGACTTAATCAGTGGAGAGATGTGTTTTGTGATCTTTTGATGATGGCAACCCAATAGAGAGTTGTTTCCAATCCCCGGGGCTCTCGTCATCACTTCTGAAAATGGGTCCACTGCCCATATTAGGAAGGGTGTGATGGGTTTTAATTGCCCGAAATGACATCACTGCTTTCAGGACCCAAATGCAACACTCCCACCTGGGAAAAGGCAATAATTATTCACTGGACAGAAGAGCTTTTTCCCACTTTCAGATCAGATACTACACAAATAAGCTACAATTTCAGTACTCTACCTATCTGTTAACCATCTCCTAATGCATTATCTTGGCTACCATACATAAATATGAATCTTATGATGCCCCTCATTTGGTTATTTATATTGACTGGAGGTTACAGCCACCCTTATCAGGGCAATGAATTTTTAACACACTCCTCTTCATTTCCACATTTGAATTGGACCCCTTGTCTGAACCTAATTAATTCAATCTCCCAAAATGCTCTAGATTGCTATCATTTGGAGGGGGGGTACAATTGTGTTTGCATGCATAATCAGCGGACCAACCTGGTGTTCAATATTATGAGGTTCTTCTAGTTGCCAAACTGCTCATGTGAAACCTTAACTTAAGTTCTGTAAATCTTTCAGCAATACGTATGAAAAAAGCACTAGAAGTTACTACAGGCAACATTGTAATTGCAGTCTTTTATCAATTTGGTAGGTTAGATGTTAAATACATCAGCCTGGCCATTTCGTCTCACCTTTGAACCAGTACGCCACCCCGCCCCCACAGAGAAAACAAGTGTTTATTTACCAAAAAAATACTCCATACTGTGATGTTTAACTTTCAACATTTGTTTCTGCTTTCGGGTTGTTTGTGGCAGGTTGTCTGAAACCAAAAACCACATCTGCAACTGCGAGGAAATTTAGTTTCTGGATGTGATTTTGTCAAGGATGGTGGTCTACAAAGCACATCCTGTGAAAATCCACTTCAGACTGTTCACTGAGCCACCGACTGATCTCTTAACCTTCAACATGCTAAGGTAGCCATTAGGCACCAAATTTGTATTGGATATAGGGTTATTCTGCAGGGATGGGGTTAAGGAACTTATTTTGCAGTGTCAGCAAGACTTACAGCCTATGTTGAAATATTAAACTATCTTTTATAATTGTGAGGTAAAAGCTACGATCAATCTTGATCAAATATTCAGACAACAAAATATCATTCAATATTGATAATGCCCTAGAGTTCCATTTTATTCTTGGAGAAACGCAGAAACACAAGTGTAGTGTGTCAGGATACATTATGAAAGATTATTGTTATATCAAGCTCCCATGTTCTTGAACAGTTTTGTCTTCCTTGCAAATCAGCTAGAAACGTTAACTGGCTGTTTAGTAAGTAACCATTGAGTGGTTACTGTATACTTCTTCAGAAATTATCTTGTATTTGACAAAGGTTAGTGCCAATATCCCATGAGATTCATTTCTTATGAAAATAATATTCAAATCAGGCAATATTAAACCAGAAATTACACCAGGACAAAACTCATATACAACATGATGTTCAACCCCTCTAGCTAATGCAAAATAACGTATCAGTTGATAGATGAAGATAAAAGACTATTACAAAGACAAGGTCAAAGAAGTATTGATTTTTTTTCCAACAGAATGGGCACCTTTCCCTTTGTGATATTTATGGGACTACCCATTATAGACTGCAGTAAATTTTACTCCTGGTGTGTAGACTAATTAAGATTTGACACCGGGACCACCTAGGTAAACAAATTACAGAAACCCAGATATGTTTTATGTGGATGTAAAGTGCACAGGTCATTTGGACCAGGAGACCCCATTAACCCCACAATTCTCCAAGGATGCCTGGTCTTGGCCTGACAGGTAGCCTGACAGGGAAACTTGACCTTCAAGACTTTCTTGACCTTGAAACATTTCTAGTAGACCAAGATGCAAGAATTCAGCTTGAAATATTATCAGTCATGATATTACTTATCATATACAGTATACAGCAGTCAACATTACTTCTTCAGAATCAGAGACCAGTCAAAGTGAGAAAGTGAATTTTAATGATAGTATATCTGATTTAATAATACCATCTCCAAAGAGTTATATAGATTATAATGGTACCATAAAATAGACATTTTACAATGTTTTGATACAGTCTCAAAGGTGCCGAGATGAATTTGCAAGGTTTCTGATATTCACGGTGTATCTGCACTGGATAATCATCATCTCAAGCGAGTTTCCCAGACTTAACATTGTAACTGCAAAGATGAACACATCATCTCTGGTAAGATTTCCATACACACAGGTGACTGTGCCTTTGGTGGTTTTCGTTACATGTAGTTTCATTCTTAGTGCAATGCATCATGTAAAATGGGTTTTCTTATCCACATCATTCACGGCATGCCTGAGGACCGGAGTTATTTGATAAACTCGCAGGACTCGGGGCTACGCTATGCCATCCAAACCATCTAGCAAAGGACAAGCGTCTATCTCACCATCCGTCAGGCTTACCTTAATGCAAGCAAAGCACAGTTCTTTCTTGGGGGGGCCTAGTCAGAGAATATAAGAGGATCAGTTTCCACTGCACAGGGGATCAGTTAGTGCTGCATACGGGATCTTAGGTGACAAGCAGAACTGATGTGTAAAGCATAATTTATAGTGGAGACATTTCCCTACAAGGTTACCTTGGAATTTAGATTGGTCCTCTAATCAACACAGAACAAAGTCGCTGTAGTGAGAGTGGGGATGATTTTTTGTCGCTACATGCAGCACTGGTCCGGTAACATTTGACACGTAATAATTACGTGATAATCATAACATGCTTCAAAGAACGCCATCTGCCTGGAGGTACTGCGAAAATGAGCTGTTGTCTATAAACAGTATGAATTATACAGTTATCTACATAAATATGGCGACTTGCGTTACCCCTTTTCCTTTAAGTGTAACGAGCACTTATCTAGTAAGGATCATCTTCATTAGCAGTAGGAAAAGATGGCATTAACAGGACGCCCTCCCTTGCCCTAGGCTGCCGGTGCCAACAAGTAGTGGAAACAAGGAGTCTAGACTACTGGGACTGACGCCTTCCATAGCTGGAGAAGGAGACCTGCCCTAGGCTCTTTCATCTGTCTTCATGATTCTGTCACCTGTCTAATACTAATAGGTTGGGACACCTCAGATGAAGGAGAGAAGTCCCCTTTAGAGCAACGCGCACACCTTGTTCTTACTTCTTCTGAATGTGTATCTCCTGACATGTTTTTACAGGATGGCTCCTCCACAAAGCTACAAAGGCATTCCTTTCTACTAACAGTCCTTCCTGTGATGACAAGGGGGGACCGGTTTCAAATTCAAGACCCTCGGCCTTGTTTGGACAACAGGGGACAAGAAAGGATCCTGGAACACCCCTGCCCGGACCCCAACAATAACTTTGGGATGATTCAAAATATCTCCGGTTGTGCTTTAGGAGGAGAAAATGAGGAATGCTACAGTGGAGGTATGTATGTGCTTGGTCAAAAAGAAAATAAAACTAGACACATGGAAATCAGAAACCACACCGGTAATGATCCCTTAAACTAGGCCTAGATCTCCTGGATTTGATCCTTTCACCTTGAACACTTCCACAGCAAATCAGCAAATCAGAACCATGCGCACTCCATCCCCCCTCCCCCCAAGTTCACTGCCATAGAACATTTCACCCAGCCAGGTCTGAGGAAAATCAAGGGGTTCCTCAACGCTAATTACACGGCCAGAGCGGCTCCAAAGGTTCTGACGCTACTCCACAAGAATCTTGACTCGTGTACTGAAGGGTCTGCCACTGCAGTAATTACAAACACTTGGAGAAACACTCTGTACTTTTGGATGGCCTCCAGCTCTCCCGACTACTGATTCTTCTCATTCGAACCACATGACTTCGATAGAAAGTAATGAGCTTCACAGTAAGTGAAGGAAACAAATTCCACCTGAGAGAAATTGGCTCTTGATGGAGGCCAGCATTCCAGGTCATCTGGAAAGGAGGAGATAGATGCAATTTGACAGCTATCAACTCCTTTTAACCTGGGTTTTACTCTTCCTCACATTTCCTGACATTGACCTTTGACTTCTTCATTCCCATGCTCCCTAGGAAGAGCATTAGCACTGTCACTACCTCAGGACCTGATCAGGTTACGTCTACCAACCAATGACAACCTTACAGTGTTACCAGGTTTTATTCAGCCGTAACAGGAAAGTAAAATAATCTTGTCATTTCATGCATACCGAATATTACAAGTATAGCAAATAAATGATAGTGCATTGCGTTTTCGATTGTGACTTCGAAAAGTCAGTAACTGAATGAGACAGTTTCTCTACATGATGTCACACTATGTTAGACTGTCTGCTCTGGAATATTCCTCTAGTGTCAAAGGGTTGAGAGAAACTGACAACTCCAATCCTCTGGGCTCTGCCACACTTTTGTCACACTCTGGCCCCTGACCTGGAGGATTTACCGACTGCCACGCCAGGTCTTATCCCTGGGCTAATGTTCAACAGACATACAAGGTGGCTCACCATGACCCTTTAGCACCTTCTCTTCCCAATAATCAATGCCATCAACCTTACGAGCAGGTCCATCAAGTATTGAGTAGAGCAGAAAGAAGGAAATGTTCATCACAGTAAATGCGGTCTGGAACAAAACCACCGCGGGCATCACGTCCCCATTTCTGACAATGTTGATACTGTACCGACTCCTAAATGGCAAGAAGGTGAAGAAACAATCCACGTTTGGTCAGTTGCCAGGAAAACCCTACTTCTTCACGGTCTGCCTGGAACGTTCCTTGCAGGTTTTTTTGTGTGCGGAGAAACACAAGCCTTATTAGATGAGATCAACATTTCTTGCTGCCATTTCAGTACTTTTCAATCTGTACAAATTTTACAAAGTGTAATTTTTTAAAACCCAATACTGGATTCAACATGACCGTAACGTATAACTTAACTGTAGCAAAATGAGACAGTGTTGCTACTTGCAGTTGCCATGACAACTCACTTCTAAGAGAACAAGTGAAACTAGATAGTGTAGCGGTCCAGTCAGGATCCTTTTCCTGAAGAGGGGCAGCCGTCTCTAGAGTGACACATTACAAGTGGTGTGGAGCCGAGGGCTTACCGTCCAAACCCAAACACAGTCTACCCACCAGGATACATTTCCTCCATTGCCTTTCAACCGACACTATATAAGGGGAAATGAACAGAACGCATGGGGGACGAGGGGCTTTACCTAGAAGCCGAACACACAGGAAAGTGTGCAGTATGTATTTCACTCCCTTTCAGAGGGCTGGGTCCGTTCAACGATTGACCCGGACGGCCAGTAAAACAAGGGCTTTGATGCCAATCCAAACACGGAGAATGTGGTTGGTTGCCTGCGGCAGCGTGCCGCCATAAGGAGCACTCTTGTATTAGAAACATGGCCGGATCAAAGGGAAGTTTTTTTGTTCTTCTGCAACAATCGGAGCTGTCCTTGTGCCAGAATACACCTTTGTTTCACAGGTGTACCAACACTCTGGTCACCTGATACTTTAAGTGGGTGATAATGCTGACTGCACGAGCTGACAGAATCTCCGGCTAAAACAGTCCAGAAAATCCCTCCTTGAGCCAGAAAAGGCAGAGGAATAATTGCAAAAGGGGTTAGTACATAGGAAAACAATCAGGGCACGCTAATTTTTTCTTGACTGATGCCATTTATTCTTAACCGTGACTGTGATGTCGCAAATTTAGGTTCATATTTTGCTTGCACATTTGTAATTTGACAAGCATCAAAGACGGATGTAGTTTAAGTGAAGCTAAAACCACTTCTTGCGTCTTACGCAAGATCCATTGTTCTCGCTCACAAGATAAATGATGGCACTTCCTTTGAAGCCCTTTGTTCTTTTGTTCCTCCCCTGTCCAAAATACCCAGTAGATCTTTACCAGATCAAAGCCACCTGCGGGCCAACATTGGAAAGAAAAGACCGATATCAAATCGTAGATAAGTATATTTGAAATTTTAACTCTTAGAAACTTCTGTTCTATTCTATTCTATTCTGTTCTATTCTTTACAACTGTTAACAAGAAACAAGAAACCAACATCGTACATGTAACTGCAAGTGTCATTGGAGAAGCTTTAGATTTTTATCTGTTATTATTTGGAAGGAAACAGGAAAGTCTTCGGGGCGAATCAAAAGGTTTGTTTGTCTCCGACATTTAGGACTCAGCGGGACGTTTTGGACCACCAAAGAACAGTCCTTCCACAACCCCTCGTCCCAGACAGTGGTCGTGTCTGGAAGCACTCCCTTCCATCATCTCACTTTTCCTGATGGAGATCGCATGGAATGCCGCTGGCTGGGCTAACCCCAGGAAAGGGGGTACACCTATGAGTGGAGCAGCTTGCGAACACGTGCTGAACACCTGGTTCAATGCCAGCTCTCTCCCTCTCCTAAGCCTGACCTCAGGTGCATTCCTCCCAGGGTGCACCACCATTAGGGAAATGATTATCCTGGGTAGAAGTGTGCCTGGTGAGAGATGTTTCTCTACTCTCTTGTAGCCTGGAAGCTGGCTCGTAACTGTTTCCAGGCCAACTCAGCAGCTCTATGGACAACATGCCCCCAAGGAAATTTTGACTCAGCCTCCCAGTTGTACCCTGAAACCTTGAAGTGCATGTTGGCCAAGGACCTGCTGCTTCATAAGGCTAAAAAAATGCCCTGGAAACAGTCTGATTTCCAGACTACAAGTACAAATAAGGCCCTGATGGTGGTGACAACCGTGCTGAATATTGTGTGCCTAGGAAATAATGCTGGGGATGAGTCTTCCGGCAGCCTGGCTGGTCGTCCAGTCAGGAGCAGCGGAGCGCAGGCTATTGGACCATGGTTAGGTGGGTAGCAGTGCTTATCCACGCCATGCTACAGGGGCATGAATGGGGACACCGACATGCCCACACAGAGAGATCAAGCCAGCTTCCATTTCACTTGGAGTGGGACAACTGTGTACTTTAGCACATAGCGTCCAAAGAACACTTTGCACAAAAAACCTTTGTTGACAAAAATTATACGACAACAAGAAAGCATGAAAACTATATTCTTCTGTCTCGTTATGTTAGTACGAAGAATGGCTACATTCTGTAAATTCTGACAGTCCATACATTAAGGAAATGCTGGTTCATACAAAACTTGATGTAATAGTATTATCACACTGTCATCAAACCAAAACAAGGAGAAACAAAAACAATTACTTAGTGCAGACAGCTCTGGACAGCCAACAACAACAACAACTGTACCTGTATCTACAGAACAGCATTTTTTTGGGACATCTGTTCTGAAAGGCCAACACTCTTTTTTTCGAAGTAAGCAAGTAAGCCGAACACTCCTCACAAATTCCTTCCAATTCAATGTCAATGACATATCAACTTTGGCATTCTTTAGTCTCAAAGACATATGGGATTCACTATACCAGGAATATTTCATACTAAACTGTGGTACAAGAAAAGTTCCCTCTCGTGATCTTTGGTGGTCTGTTCCCAATTACAACTCTCCATATTTCCATAAAACTTGACATACGAGAATCACATTAAAGCCTCCTCTATGCCAGAGGCTTACCCATGTATCAAAATGGTCTTGGAACACTAACAAGTCTGCAGGGAAAGGCTTACAGAAGAGATTTATGTGAAGACAAATGAATTGTTCTTTTTCAATTTTTCTTTTCTCCGTGTATGATGTTTACAACACAAGTTCTTGGTTGCGGAGTCATAAAATAACATTCCAGTTCACCAAGAAAGTCACAAATTAGACAGTGGGGACCAGAGGTGTAGGATTTACATCGTTCCTAATGAGAAATTCCACCCACTTTCTGTGGGTTGAAGGAAAGGCAGCTGTTCTGCAAGAACAGAACCCTGCCTCAGCTTTCCTGGGGTCAAGGGTACGAATTAATCACAAGGTCGGCGGCCATGGCCTTCCACAGTTCCTGATAGGACTGCTGGCTTCAAGTTCAGCTTTCAGGGCTCAAAATACCACCTGCTTATGTCACAGGAAGTTAGCGCATTTAAATTGGAACTGTGCTGGTATTTCTGATGTCTACCTGCACCTAACCTGTACTGGGTTTATGTACAAATGTGTGGTTATCGTTTGCTGCAATGACTGCTACCACCTAGGAAATAAGAAATAATGGCAATGGTTTCTGAACAGTTTTCAATTTATGATCTTCCTAATAATACTTCCTAAGTTCGGAGTGGTGCAGGTAATTACGTAATTTTCAATACATGTACTCTACTTACACTGGGTATGCAGAAAGTATTTCGAACCCTGGCTTACAATTTAGGTGCATGATACAGTGTGTCAGAAGCTCTCCCATGGATGGGAATCACAATAAACAAGGAGCAGTAACTCCTGTGGTTCTGAAGACTTCCTTGAAGGGGAGAGACAAACACTCCCAGGAATTAAAATAATCTTCCTTGATTTACGTCTTATAGTACCAATTTAAAATGCGACTCGATACCTCGAATACTGTACAGGGAGTGATAGACAATGTAACTAGAGTTCCCCGATCTCATACCTTCGCCAAATGATGTTAATCTTTATGACTAACAAATTATAGATTATTCTCCCTTGATTTAACAAATAGGATGCTCATTTTCATGAATTATATAATTTTATCATATTCTCAACCAAAAGACAGTCTTATATTAACAAACAATGCCATTCTAGCATTTCATAGTAAATTATGCAAATGAGGTCCTAATTTGAATACATTATGTTTAATGATGTTCACCTTTACTTATCTTTCAAATACCACAAGTATGAAATTCCAGGCACTTATCATTACATAATTATGAAATTTTCTCATTAATTATGCAAATTAGGTCTTCATTTACATAATC
>NW_017804598.1:125517-127876 GCF_001625305.1 Branchiostoma belcheri | reverse complement strand
CCATGTATCAAAATGGTCTTGGAACACTAACAAGTCTGCAGGGAAAGGCTTACAGAAGAGATTTTATGTGAAGACAAATGAATTGTTCTTTTTCAATTTTTCTTTTCTCCGTGTCTGATATTTACAACTTGGTTGCGGAGTCATAAAATAACATTCCAGTTCACCAAGAAAGTCACAAATTAGACGGTGGGGACCAGAGGTGTAGGATTTACATCGTTCCTAATGAGAAATTCCACCCACTTTCTGTGGGTTGAAGGAAAGGCAGCTGTTCTGCAAGAACAGAACCCTGCCTCAGCTTTCCTGGGGTCAACGGTACGAATTAATCACAAGGTCGGCGGCCATGGCCTTCCACAGTTCCTGATAGGACTGCTGGCTTCAAGTTCGGCTTTCAGGGCTCAAAATACCACCTGAGTATGTCACAGGAAGTTAGCGCATTTAAATTGGAACTGTGCTGGTATTTCTGATGTCTACCTCGCACCTAACCTGTACTGGGTTTATGTACAAATGTAGGTATATGTGGTTATCGTTTGCTGCAATGACTGTTACCACCTAGGAAATAAGAAATAATGGCAATGGTTTCTGAACAGTTTTCAATTTATGATCAATACTTCCTAAGTTCGGAGTGGTGCAGGTAATTACGTAATTTTCAATACATGTACTCTACTGCACTGGGTATGCAGAAAGTATTTCGAACCCTGGCTACAATTTAGGTGCATGATACAGTGTGTCAGAAGCTCTCCCATGGATGGGAATCACAATAAACAAGGAGCAGTAACTCCTGTGGTTCTGAAGACTTCCTTGAAGGGGAGAGACAAACACTCCCAGGAATTAAAATAATCTTCCTTGATTTATGTCTTATAGTACCAATTTAAAATGCGACTTGATACCTCGAATACTGTACAGGGAGTGATAGGACAATGTAACTACTGAATAGAAGGTTTATGCTTAGGTATTCTATGTCCGGTCTCTCCAGGTTTAATGCTACCGGCAGCCTGCGCAATATTACCCCCACCAGCAGGTGCAGAAACAAGCTTATCGTGTTCATTTTCAACCGCTGAAGAGGGCAACTTTCAATCTTCGTCTCCATGGCAACCGTAAGCCTGCCGCAATCCCGCCGATGTCATTACGATGCAGGGCCGCTCCCCTTTCTCTTCATTTCCCTTTGCTGACCGCCTTTTCATAAAGCTGGCCGCAAATGGAAAGATGCCTCTTCATCGATTGGAATGGGCATCAGAAATAGTTCCCCTGCGGGGTAATGGTGCTGGGATGGGAATTTGTGGAGAGTTGATGGCAAGTCAGGGTGGTCTTTTGCTAGCTGTGTCACGGGTGGACTGTAACATTTCGCTTCTGGGGGTGGGGGTGTAGCTATACTTTTAGTTCAGCATTGATAGCTTAACATTAATAAAAACATTTTGCTACCTTAGGAGGTTTTAATGAGAAATTTGTGGAGAGTTGATGACAAGTCAGGGGGGTCTACGCTAGCCCTGTGTCACAAGGGTGGACTACAACACAAGGGAGAGGTACATGTAGCTACACCTTAGCCCAGCATTGATAACTAAAATTAATAAAAGTATTTTGCTAAGATGTTTAAGAAATTTGTGTTGATGGCAAATCAGCCCTGTGTCATGGGGTGGACTGTACCATTTTGCTGCTGGGGGTGGGAGTGTTCCTACACTTTGAGCCCAGCACTGATGACTAAAATTTAATAAAAATATTTTGCTACCTTAGAGACTTGAAGAGACAATATCGCTTGCATTGTAAGCGGATGATGGTGATAGGAAATCAGTTGAAGGATAGCTTCGCACCACCCCTACCTGCATCAAAGGTGACTCGGTCTAACCTTTACCCAGATAGGAATGATGGGAAAGATGACTGCGTGGCCCATTACTTACGCTGCTCAAGGTCATAGAAGGGCACTGAATCATGCAAAGATGACAGAGATAGGTTTGACGAGCGGTGGATAGAATATGCGGTTCGCAGACACACAGGAAATTGGGAACACACATCAATTTTTTTTTCCACAGAAGAAAGCAACTCAGCTAGAGACCTGGCATGACCTAGATGCATACAATTTCAAAGGTTCCTTCCCAGTACACATGCTGAGGTATGAGAAAAATTCAGATTTTCTGTACAAGACTGGAATTTGCTTTTCTCCCTACAAGGACAATAACATTGTCACATGGGTTCAAATGTCACCCTGTTTGGTTCCTTGTCGAAACTCTCTAAAAAGGGATATAAATTTTATGTCATCACAACTGGAAATAACTTATCCGTCAAAATTTTAACAGCTAAATTTACTGAGTAAAGCTACAAAATAATTCACTACTGGTTGCTCTGCCAACATTAAACTAGGATCCAG
>NW_017804598.1:114175-125497 GCF_001625305.1 Branchiostoma belcheri | reverse complement strand
GCATGTCTAGATCATGAGATATGAAACCGGAAGTTCAGCTGCAGTACCATAACAAGACACTAGGGGTACCGAAAATCTAATCATTTTGACGTCTCATCAAGACCTACCCACCTACCAAGTATCAAGACAATCCCTCAAGGCCTTCTCAAGTTATCGTGTTTACAGACACACACACACACACACACACACACACATACACGAACGCCTCTGAAAACATAACCTTCTTGGCGAAGGTAACTACTGTATAGAAGGTTTATGCTTAGGTATTCTATGTCCGGTCTCTCCAGGTTTAATGCTACCGGCAGCCTGCGCAATATTACCCCCACCAGCAGGTGCAGAAACAAGCTTATCGTGTTCATTTTCAACCGCTGAAGAGGGCAACTTTCAATCTTCGTCTCCATGGCAACCGTAAGCCTGCCGCAATCCCGCCGATGTCATTACGATGCAGGGCCGCTCCCCTTTCTCTTCATTTCCCTTTGCTGACCGCCTTTTCATAAAGCTGGCCGCAAATGGAAAGATGCCTCTTCATCGATTGGAATGGGCATCAGAAATAGTTCCCCTGCGGGGTAATGGTGCTGGGATGGGAATTTGTGGAGAGTTGATGGCAAGTCAGGGTGGTCTTTTGCTAGCTGTGTCACGGGTGGACTGCATCATTTCGCTTCCGGGGGTGGGCATGTAGCTATACATGTACTTTTAGTTCAGCACTGATAGATAAACATTAATAACATTTTGCTACCTTAGGAGAAAATTGTGGAGAGTTGATGACAAGTCAGGGTAGTCTATGCTAACCCTGTGTCACACTGCCTCACAGCGGTGAGCAGTGGGCTACAACACATGGTTGCCAGGGGGAGGTACATGTAGCTACACCTTAGCCCAGCACTGATAACTAAAATTAATATACATGTAAGTATTTTGCTACCTTTGGATGTTTCAGGAGAAATTTTTGAAGAGTTGATGGCAAGTCATCCTTGTGTCATGGGGTGGACTATACCATTTTGCTGCTGGGGGTGTAAGTGTACCTACACAAGCCCAGCATTGATAACTAAAATTTAATAAAAATATTTTGCTACCCTAGAGACTTGAAGAGACAATATCGCTTGCATTGTAAGCGGATGTTGGTGATAGGAAATCAGTTGAAGGATAGCTTCGCACCACCCCTACCTGCATCAAAGGTGACTCGGTCTAACCTTTACCCAGATAGGAATGATGGGAAAGATGACTGCGTGGCCCATTACTTACGCTGCTCAAGGTCATAGAAGGGCACTGAATCATGCAAAGATGACAGAGATAGGTTTGACGAGCGGTGGATAGAATATGCGGTTCGCAGACACACAGGAAATTGGGAACACACATCAATTTTTTTTTTCACAGAAGAAAGCAACTCAGCTAGAGACCTGGCATGACCTAGATGCATACAATTTCAAAGGTTCCTTCCCAGTACACATGCTGAGGTATGAGAAAAATTCAGATTTTCTGTACAAGACTGGAATTTGCTTTTCTCCCTACAAGGACAATAACATTGTCACATGGGTTCAAATGTCACCCTGTTTGGTTCCTTGTCGAACTCTCTAAAAGGATATAATTTATGTCATCACAACTGGAAATAACTTATCCGTCACAATTTTAACAGCTAACTTTACTGAGTAAAGCTACAAAATCATTCACTACTGGTTGCTCTGCCAACATTAAACTAGGATCCAGAGTGTTGAGTGACAATTCTCTTGTCTACGACCTCGTTTCCACACTAGATGGATAGTTGTTATGTTTGGTCTGCTGTCCTCCAGAACTGAAACCTGACAACCAGAAAACCTGTCCAGACCACTCAAAACTGGCTTTATCTGTGTAATATCCTTGAGACCTTGAGGGATATAACAACACCAGTACAGAGATCTGTGATCTGGTTTTTCTTTCATTGGGGGTATAGGCCTGCTGCATAGATTCCTATCAGGTTACTGGTAATAACTCACCAACCCACATATACCACACTCCAGTTACTGTGCTATACTGTACTTCTACTACTTGTATTTTCACTGATACTGTGTGTTTTTTTGAGGACAAGGTTGCCAGGACAAGGCAGTTGCTGTCCCATCCATCTGTCCACACCTTATTTTGTCATCACCCTTATCAAGATGAATTTGACCCAAATCAAACAGAACACAACATCCATCCTACTGCCATTCTATTCAGTTCTCCCAGGCCTGCAACACTACACTTCAATGGACAACCTTCTGGAGGAGACAGCTCGTCCGATTTTTCTTATTCATTAGACCTCCCGTGAAACAAAAACCGTGCTTCTGATTACGCTTTCCTGAAGGACGGCGAATAAGTGAGATCCTTTTCTACACCTTCTGTCATAGTCGGTTGGCCTAAAAGGTAAATATGTCCGCCATTCTAAATGGGGGATGAAGACAAATATACTGATGGTTACTCAGGCTGGAGGCCATGTTTCCACAGTTGGTGGTCCTAGCGATGGGCACACCAAAAATAAACAGTGGGAGTTCCCTTGGAAAAAAAGTACTACAGGTGGGGTCACAGGCTGGTGCATCTGCCTGACAAGTCTAAAAAGAATCTTTAAAAATCAAACTAAGTCAAGGTGTATGTATATGGTCTTAGACAGGGGTCTGGTAATCTGGAAATGGTCCATTTGGTCAATATTGACAGGGCGGTGTATTGAAGTTGTACATCAAAGAACAAGTCTGTATTGTGGGGGAAAGTTTGATTGACAAACTTGGCTGGTAGAATTGATGCCAGCAGGTGAGTAGGAGGGGCCAACTAGTCTGGGTTCACATGAAAGTAAGCCATGTTCTGATTATGCCAGAGATTGGAAATCTTGTAGATGCAGCCATGGGATTTGAAAGAATAACACGGAAAGGCTTCAGGCAGACACTAGGTATAAATCTTGTATACATCTTTTTGTTGAAATAAAATATAAAATTCATAACAGCATTACACAGAAGCTATTACTAGTTTTACAACAGTCATAATATTTTTGCCTAGAAATACAGTACTGAAAGATATATTTGGACGGAGTACCGCCAGAATAAGCAATACAGAGATAAAGACATGCCTCCTCTGTTGCTGGGGATTAAAAACCGCTGGGCACCAGGATTTGCCTGGTATTTGGACAGACATCTCCGTCCCTATTAGTATTATCATAGATTCACATGACATACTTCGTACCCCCCTATAGCAGACACTTTTCACATAATCGAAGTCTGCCAATCATACCCACATCTACTTGTTCGTTAAACACTACTACAGGTGATTTTATTTTCAATTTTAATAGCATTATAATGGGACATTTTGCAGCGGTATCAAAGATATGTTTGCTCTTTCAGTCTTTGTTACTCTGTTCTTCACATGTGGTGCATTTCGCCAGTATTATTTTCCTATGTCTCCAACGCTCCAAGCCTTGCTCCCATAACGTCAATCACAAGTGTGAGTAATCTTGGTACTGACCCTTGTTGAGGTGATCTTTCTAAAATAAACTTTCAGAACAACAACTTCCTTCACATGCTAACCTTGGGTCCTAACCAAGGAGTTTACAATCAAACAAGACAGCAACAAATCATGACCTTATATCTTTGCTCTGTCCTTCATTACCTCTTGAGATGGCAAAGTTCACCTGGTAAATTTTTCGATATTGTCACTTGTCAGCAGACGAGTGACAGATTTGGGTCAGGATAAATGACATCTTGGATAACTGACCTGGCCTCCTGGGGTGTATGGAAAGTTATTACACAGTTGTTATGAGTTTGAAAAATTTTCCTCTTGAAGAAACAAGTAGGTAGAACTTCGAGGATCTTTCTAACAAGACTATACAATCTCGACGAGAATCATACAATTTGACTTCAATTGTTGGCTGTACAAAACCACAGTTCATAAGTTCAAGGTACAGAATTATTGCCCTTAATTTTACATACATGTAAATATCTTGTTGACTAAAGCTTGAAGAATGCCACCCACACAAGCTCAATCTAGTTCTGTTGGGAGACAGTTTGAGTAAGTAGTCTTTCATCTTGATCTTACATCAACATTTCAGTCCCTCAGAGGCAATCTCTAAATGGTGAGGAAGGGACTGAGATACCAAGGAACTCTCTGGAGTGGGACTAAAGGGATTACAGACTGACTCCACTGGCAGGACTGAACAAACCTGAAATCGAAATGTCAACCTGAGATGTCATCATCAAAGGGGACGCAGGGCTTGCCTACAAGCTGGTCAAAATCCTACTGGTGACAGATAACTCATTAATACATACTTAGGGGAGGAAATATGCTAAGACAAGCAACAAGCAAGAATGGCATCACACTTTTTTTTGGGGGGGGGGAGAACTTTACAACTGCAATACTACAAGAAAGGATACTTTTGTATTATAGTTATGAAACACAAGAAGGAGGATATTTTTTTACTATTTAGTACACTATTTTATGTATGAACAAACCTTTGGTTTAGAAATATCTATAAACCAAATTGAATGGCACAAAAGGAGGACTTGCAACCTGGCCATGCTTTCATACATATATACACAAATATGCATAAATTACAGATGAATCAGTTTGATATGCAGTAAGCCCTGTGTCTCGCATGCGGGTAGACTAACGCTAGCCAATCAAGATGCTAATCCACTTGTGGTAATTCTTCCAGACAAAACACAGCCTAATGAAGACCGGGCTTTGGGTTAATACAGTTTTGAGATGCAGATAACAAAAGGATGCAGTGTTCAAAAGGAAAATATGCTACAAGTACAACGGATAATACTATGGAAGAAAAATGCTGGTTACCAGTAGTTATCTCTTCATGGATTTTTTCATTAACAGAAAACAACTGAAAACTTATTTCGAAACTTAAGTGTCCTATCATACAAGAATTATGACATATCACAGACAAAATACAGGTCTTTTCTTCTAGTTTTAAGACAGAAAAGGTGAACCGGAAAGACCAGGATTCAGGTTCAAGCACTTAATTACATGTTGCTGTGATCTTAGTCAGATTTCATTAGGATAAAAGGTGAACACTGTTCACCCTTGCTTACCCTGCTTCCGGTCTTTATTCACGAGACAAAGGAACCACCAACACCGTTCTTATTATGGCCTACAAGGGACACAACCAAAATCGCCTCCTAGTGTTGTTTGGAAGAAAACCTCTCTTTTCTTATCTTCTTTCTTGGCAAATGTAACATGCCAGTCAAGATGATAACAACAACCCCGACTTTGGTTTCCCTTACCACAGGGCCAAACCCCACGTGTTAAGTACAAACACCTGCGATACCTCTGGGCAACATGACACCAGGTGTGTGCCCTGCCCTATGTTTTGCCTCCCGCTATCTTCCTTCCACCTTCAGGCTCAACTTGGACCTTACAATAACCTATGGAATGCCTAAAATTTCTCCTGTTTCCCCCCCTGATGGTTATCTTGGGTTGCTATCAGTAAAGTCTGGCTGGGGGTTTTCTTTTTATTCCAGTCTGGTTCTGTTACAAAGGCAATGCAAATGTAACAACCTGTTTAATGGATGGAGCAAAATATTTTTATTATTTTACCAGAATAAAAACAGGGGGGAAGCAGTCCAAAAAAATGAAGTGTTCAAGTGATCAACCTTCACCTTTTCTACTAAATTCTAGCAAGTTTCCTTGCCTATTGTAGCTGGGATACTGTTTTGATGCCACATCATCCTGTTTTCTTGGCATAGATCCACATTGAGCGATTTTGGCCACTGTTGACAATGGCATAATTTTAAGCCTAATGCAGTCATGGCACGTAATGTTATCATGAAACATGGCGAGATCTTTCTTATAGTGTCTGGCACAAGGGTTCATTGTCGTGTCAACAATAGGTGTTCCTTAGACAACTTATCTGGCAAGTTTGATTGAGTGGAAAGTTGCCTGCTATCTTTGAAGTTGATGCGAATTATCCTTTTGAAAGCGAAGCACGATCACATCCAATACAACACTGTCACATTTAATCTATAATTCAAAGCTTCTGCTTTATACAGGTAGCTTCAACACGTCTAAATTCACACTGCTCTTTGCTACTGTAGATTCAATTGTGCTTTTTGCTATGTTTTGAGTTCATCATAATTCTGCAGTACATGGTAAGAAGATGGAAAAGCAAATTTTCAGTGAAAAAACCTCTGCAAGCATTTCAAGTTTTATACATGTAGTATGTACATGTACAATAGGTCTGTGGCTTAGGGTCTTTGCTATACCTAATGAAACCAAATCAACAGATATTACACTGTGAGTGCTTTCCCCCTTGAAGATTACTGTAGAAAGAATGTAGCACTGCTCTCAGGTGTGACTTCTCTAACCGATCCTGAAATGCTCTCTCTCTGTGTGTGAAAGTGATCAAAGTCGTTACACAGCTTAACAGAGATTGACAGAGAAAGAAAGTGACAGTAACTGGCAGAGAATTGGCCTCATGCCTGAAGTCTCGCCAAAAGGTGGAATTGGAAAGTGGAGCTGTCCCGCTAGTCACCCCATTGTACTGCTAAGCACCCAGAACATGGCCCCTATTGTGCCCCCACTGTTTCTATGCCTCTGTTCCAAGGGTAAAATCTCTTTTGGTACAGAACACTCCTACAACTTTGTCATGCAGATATTCCTCTCAAATGCCATTCCATGTATTGAGGGCCCCCTGAATGAGTGTGAATGGGACAGCCCTCGCCTTTGTGCTTCCCACCTCACCCCTGACTAGTCTGACCCCTGCAGGTAATGGGGATACGAAAATGGGACCTTAAATGGGCTTAACAAATCAACCACCCTTTCTACCTGTGCTAAATGTGTTATTTCGCCTCCTTCCTGTTAGTTCGGTGATATTGTTGAGAAGAAACATGTGTAACCTCGTTACACGGTTTTCGTCCCGTAAGCATTTCCTTCCCCAGCCCAACAATGCCCCCGGGTTTGTGTTTTGTTACCTGAAAGCCCGGTCTATCGCTGCATGCAAATTCAATGAATATATGCATGTGACCGACATTAATTTTGACAACCACTTTGCCCTTTGAACCAATTTCCCCAAATTTCATTACTTCCAGGAGCGAAAACAAAAATGCATGGGTGGAAAACGTTGTCAAGTATGCAAATGGCCCTGTCATAGTTTGAATCATTAATCCATACTTAATTGCCAGCATTCTCATTTCTGGCGGCATAGTTCCGATTCAATCTCCTCTGAATTTGTCAGACTTGAGTGGGTCTGAAAAGCCTGTAGTGGTGGGGGGGGACGGCATGCGGCGATGCCCCAAAGCTCCCGGCCCACCAATGAATAGAAAGCTTTCCCATTCTTTTCAACTGCCATTTTCCACACATTCAGATTTTTCCATGAAAAATCTCCCTGCGACAATGGGAGGTATTATCACGCTTCCAACACTCAGCCCCCTTTTGCACAATAAGAGATTTGTTATATGCACCAAAGTGTTGTAATCAGCATCTAAGTAAGATTACTTTCCATGTGTATGACACTGATAATAAGAAACTCGCACAATACCTCCACCGATTTCTTTTTATCACACGAATACAGAGCGAAAATTCGCTTCAAATTTATTTTTACAGTCCTGAATGATAATCTTTACCCTTTTGGGAAAGTATTTTATAGTGTAACATTTTACAACCAAGAAGGGATAAAAGGTGGATTGAGACCAGCGCTATCCATTCTTTAGTATCCCATAGCAAAATTAAGTCTGACATCTACCAATTTGCTGCACAAAACCACAAAAACAGACTGCTGTGCTGTGCCTACAGTACCCTTTCATTTAATAAATTCTGGCCTAACTCTTTCAACTTTTGCCCTTGAAAGGTTGGTGATTAACCAGCGTCTGATATTCAACTGCCTTGGAACAATAAGGAGTTGACTGTGCAACGAAAGTGTTCATTTTCCCTGACTTTATCATATAAGATTGCCTCTGCGCTGTATAAAAAAAACCTGAGGCAAGCAAGCACTACCAGGCCTACACACATACAGTGTAACACGTTCATCCCTATAGCAAATACACAGGTGTAACTTTCCAATTGTCACCTATCTGGGAAACGGTTTACAATCTCCAAATCACCTAATTACTGAGTCCGGGTGTTTGTAATCATGATCGCTTCACACATAAAAAAACCCACTCTGACATTCCAGACCTGGTATCTCTCCCAGGTATGTGTTGGTCAACTGTGTGTTGTATTTGCTGAAAGCGGGCTTGGTAAACTTCGGTATATACGGCGCCACTGCGGCACCGGGCCGGAGCCATGCTAAGTCCAGGTGAATGGCACTCCTGCACGTATCGCATCCACCGGTATTTGCAATTGGTTGACAAATTGCTGATATCGGGGCAATCGGGTAAACAACGGGCTCTTAGACAAACAAGTCACCTGTTCCTAGACGGTCCTTGCGCTCACACTGTCTGCCCTACCTGTCGACAACTTTTCAATACACACTCGAATACAGCATGGACATCATATACTATAGATAACGTCCTCGAGTAAAGTGATTTTAACACCTCGTGGCAGGCAAGTCTTGGCTTGCCTCAAAAATAATCTTATCTCAATAAAATAGTAAAGTCTGCTACAGTACACTTTGTTCCGCTCTTAAGATAAGAGCATACACTAACAGGAAATGTCTCTCTCCAACACAATAAAATGTAACATGCCGTACCTTTGGCTGTCCTCAGCACCAGCACTGCAATGACCGTTAGAAGGAGAATCCTTGTCATCTTGCAATCCATGGCATCATTCCACCTACGCTCTCCTTTTTCCACTTCCAAGTTCACCTCAGTTCCCCCGTCTCAAACCTGCAGAGCCCAACACAGGAGGTAAAAGACTGGTTAATGACATCCACAGGCTACCACAAGGATTGGCCAGTTGCGACTGGATGTTGCAAAGCATTGTGGGAAACACTATTAACCGACGGTTCGATCTTTAAAGGTATCGGGTAAAAAAACACGGCAAGACACCAACAACATAAACAAACAGTAGAAAATAGTTAGGTTTGGGATTTCAAAGCTGACTGTTGACGGTCGATATATTTACACTGCGGAGGTTAAAGTAGGGCAGAAACATGACAGGGCGAACTTCGATTCGCGCTATAGATGGCAAAACAATTCAATTTGAATTGCCCGAAGAAAAATAGAAACAGGGTCGGAACTCTCGATAACAGAAGGCCCGCGTTCTTAGGGAAAGGGGCGGCGGTGTCGTAAGTCGTGCCTTGACTGACACCCACACAATTTACAAAACACCACGCTGAAAGGGAAGGTGGAAGTGTCAAAGTAGTTTGACTTTGTAATTTTGACCCCCTGGCACAAGCGTTACATACCTGCCGTATATCTAACCTAGCCCTGTTCATGCCAATTTTGATAAAGAATTTCTTTTTCATACAAGAATGATAGGAATGACCCTTCTTGCTCCTGGTTCTTTAATTCCCTGTTGCATAGTAGGATTTCATACCCGAGCAGACAATAAAAATGATTCTTATCTATAATGTTATGTTACACTTAAGTTTTAAGTTTCACATCCATAACATGCTTCAGGGTAAGATAAGCATAAGAAAGATTTTTAAGCAGGATTTCTCTATGCAAGTGTATGTTACTATCTGATGCAAGCAAAGGACTTTTGCCATGCCAAAACCACCAATCAATACAAATTGTTTTACCAGACACTTCTCACCATGTCCTATCACTGAATTACCATACATTGTGACAAAGCAATCTGACTTCACCGCTAATAAATAAGGGGGGACACAACATCCATGGGATGTGCAATCACTTCTGATTACCTCCTATATTATCTGCTTCCTCATAAATGATACAGGAAAATCCAATTGTCGAGTGACTCTGACAATTCATATTTCAAGACAGTTTGACGGGAGAGGTCCCACATTTCAGATGCTGGGGACATTATTGGCAATTCTGCATACGGAGAGATACGGCAGTGCACTGCTTTACGGATGAATGGATGAGAATATTGCAGTAATAAATATTAACCAGAGGTAACTACTTCTATTGTAGTTATTAGCTGTTTTGTGATGAATAGTCGTGTAGCTTTGACAATGCCTAAAGCATTCAGATGATAAAAGTAGGTAACAATGATAGAATTCTACACTCTATTGGCAAATTCGGCCAGGACCTTGGTCGTTAAAATATGACTGCTTATAATGAGGGCTCATGCAGGACTTCATGCATATAAATAGGTTCTCTGGGAAACTGCCCGTTCTCAAAAAACAAACGAGGTTCATCAACAGGAAGATTTCCTTCCCGAAAAGCACCCAAGGCTCTTTTTTTCGGGCATGATCCTTCCTCCAAGGGCATTAACGAGAAAATTGGAAATCTGTAAAACAGAAAATTGTTCAGTTTTCCTGCGGTAAGTAAACCTGGGCCTAGTCATCAATCTGGCAATGGGGATTACCTGGTGAGACCAGACCTTAAACAAAAATCAATACCATTTCTAGATTGGGATTTGTCCAGAGAAAAAGGTCTAGCAAGGTGTAGGACTTGTACTTTTTTAGTCAGACAAAAAGTACAAATTTTCAAAACTTTGTGCAATTACATACATGGTCTGTAATATGACACCGGTAATTCCTCATATCATGAAATATGTGCCATGGTTCTGACACAGTCAACCATTCATATTATGTTATTTCAACTCATTATTACACCGTGCCATTAATCTACATAAATCTAGTTTACAGAACTGCAGAATAAACCATCAAGTCAGTACATTCTACACAAGTTAATACTGTATGTACCAAAACCAAACGATGAAGTCAGTAAATCCTACCTCACACCATCATCCCTAATCCAAGGTAGACCAGACATGAATTTTCAGTCCATTGGATGAAAAATTTACTTTTCCTCTGGGTCCACTAAATAGGATGCAAATGAGGAGGAATAATAATACACGGCATCCAGGCTGAGTCATATGCACAGCTGGGGCGGCCATCGCGTCAACAGATCCATCAGACCCAGCCGAGCGTGGATGGCAACCGCCATGTTGCTACGCCCAAATCCAACCGCTGGCGCTACGGAATACAGGCCGAGACAACCTTTCATCTCTTTAATTTCTGAACCCGGTATTAACGAATTAGCCACCAGGTCTTTAACTCACATCATCACCTTTACACCTAGACTCTGACTACTGGAGCAAGAACCTTTTTTGGGGTTCGTTTATCAAGATTTATACATGAATATTAATATCAAATAAGGAAGATCGTCTGGCAACATCTGAGGACATGTTACTACATCATATTCATGAAAATTTTACAAGACACCTTTAGGTTATGCACTGTAAGGGTCATAACATCAGGCATTAATACATAATCATGATATATAAATGTATCAATACACTGTACTCACTTCA